>NC_085857.1:11528030-11535530 GCF_034702125.1 Engraulis encrasicolus | reverse complement strand
TTAATTTTTTTTTTAATTGCATTTTCTGAGAGATACTGGCCCACAATTCACTAGTGTCCAAGGACAAAAATGCCCAGACCTCTCTCCCTCTCTCTCTCTCTCTCTCTCTCTCTCTCTCTCTCTCTCTCTCTCTCTCTCTCTCTCTCTCTCCATTGCATGTACAGTATATGGTTCGCATTTGTACAGTCAGTTTTCACATCTGCCTCACCAGCCCTGTAGCATAAATATATTGATATGCTGTAGTATTGAAATATTAAAAATATATGTTTTAGCAGGAGGATTGGGTCTGTGCATATGGAAAGGAAGACAATCTGCATTGATATTACATTACATTATGCTACATTGCATTACATTTCAGTAATGAAATGAGTTGAGTCCTTGCTAAAAAGCACTTCAGCCATGGATGGAGGTGTAGGGAGAGGCTAGGGGTGGGATTTGAACTTGCAACCTTATGATCTTAAGACCACCTCCCTAACCATTAGGCCATGGATGGATGCCCTCAAGATATGAAAAACTTGGCAGGTAGTCTTGGTACTGTACCTAGTCTGCAGTTTGTTAAACCACAGCGTACTGTTGACGGTGGTGACAGTACATTTTCCTGTGGTACAGTATACTGTATGTAAGAAAGGTACTAGCATGACACACACACACAGTGCATCCCAAAAATAGTACCAGGCACAGACCATGAATTTGTTTGTTCTTCCCTTCTCCTTGCATATGGCCAATATTCATGGTGCGTGATAACATAGCCCAAAACAACAATCTGCACACACACATATCCTTTCTTGTTATCTTGCCCTTTCGTTCTCTCTCTCTCTCTCTCCCTCTCTCTCTCTCTCTCTCTCTCTCTCTCTCTCTCTCTCTCTCTCACTCTCTCTCTCTCGCACACACACACACACACACACAAACACACACACACACACACACACACACCTAAGCACTTAACCAATAAGCAGGCAGGTCCGGTGGGCACGGACTCCTAATGCATTTATGTGCTCTCAGAGGAGCAGGGCAGAGCAGAGCCGGGCAGCAGAGCAGCAGGCAGCAACCGTATACATCACACAGAGAGGATGGAGGGAGAGAAACGGAGAGAGAGAGAGAGAGAGAGAGGGGGGGAGAGAGAGAGAGAGAGAGGGTGAGAGAGTAGTCCAGCGTTCTACTGAGATGCTTATTGGAAAAAGACGGACGGATAGTCAGAAAAAGAGACAGCAAGAAAAGGAGAGAAAGTAGGGAGGGATGGAGGGGCGGGGCAAAAACAGAGAGGTGCAAGTTGTCTTTTTTTATTGTGTCACTTCTGGGAAGAGGGATAGTGAGAGACAGGCAGAGCAAGAAGACAAATACAGACAGAGAGGGGGGGAAAAGAAGAGAGGAAAAAGAGAGAAGAAAGAGACCGGTCCTTTATTGTTAGGGCAGAATAGAGAGAGAGAGAGAGAGAGAGAGAGAGAGAGAGAGAAGGAGTGGAAAGGGATGGGGGTAGGAGAGAGAGAGAGAGAGAGAGAGAGAGAGAGAAAGGGAAAAGAAAGGAAAGGAGAGGAGAGGAATAGAAAGGAAGAGACTGTCAGGTCAGTCTTGGGTTTGTCATGTCAGAGCGGGGTTTTAGTGTCACGCGATTGATCCTGTAGCAGAGAGCTGAGCTGACCCCACTGGAACTGAACCGGCTCTCACATCCCATTAGGAACACACACACACACACACACACACACACACACACACACACACACACACACACACACACACACACACACACAGACACACACACACACACACACACACACAGGGACGGAGTATGACTCCATGAGACAGCAAGAAATGACCCCCCCCCCCCTCTCATTCCAGTGGGGAGGTTTGGGATTCCGGGCCCCTGGTCCTGTGCCTGTTAGGCCTGAGCAGTAACCAGTCCTTGCACATACAGTTCACTAGTGGTAGAAAGACCTGTCATCCCATGAAACAGAAGAGGGCCAGATCTATACATGTTCAATGGATTTTAAATTATACATGTATCTGTAGGATGGCATGTTGTTAATGTATAAAAGCCTATGTTTTAAATAATATATAGGCCTTGTACTCGAGGATTTGTCTTATTGTGATACACCTTAGCATCAGTGGGTGTGGCGCTTTTACACAATAAGACATGTGTTAATGGGCACGTGCATGATGAAGCAGTGCTGCTTTTGTGAGGCAGCATGCATGCGCGCTTTGCCAGTTTGATGCATCGTGGTTAGAAAAGTCTAACCAGAATGCATCAAACTGGCTAAGTGTGCATGCGCACTGCCTAGCAAAAGCAGCTCTGTTTCATTACAAACGTGCCCAATGCAACACTTGGTGAGTCAGTTTAACATCTTCTAGAGTGTATTTGGTCTTAGAGTACAATCTAAGTGTTGAATTATCGCCGCATTTTTTTTTTACGGCACAAACAAATGGATGTCAGTAAAATTATAAAATTAAATCAAACTATACGTCTTTCAAAGCTACAAGTTGTAAAACGTAGTTTTCAATGTTTATTACATCATAAGGTGCATCAGTCAGATAACTGTGTGTAGTGAATATTTTATTATTATACTTTTGAATGATGAAGAGACTGAATTGTCTAAATACGAGACAGTATGGTCACACAGTAATGTGGTAGGCCAGGCAGTTTACTGGATGTGGTTCAAAGATTGTATTTCCATGTAATCAAGGGTACAAGTTATTATAGTTCCTCCCATCCTTTCCTGTTGACTGTAGCCTCTTGCCTCATTGGCACCCCACCTCTCTGGAGAAAAACAATAACGTCCCCTGAAAAGAACTCTAGGTAGGATTAAAAGTTTAATTAATCACTGTCCCGAGTCAGCCGATACTTATTTGAGTCATTAGTAGGTGAACGATGACTCTCGCCACCACTCCCACGGTTCGCTGTCAGAAAACCCCAAATGCAACTTTTGACAGAGCAGTCTGCTTTGAGTGTCCTGGCAAACAGTTCTCATACGAAAAATCTATCATATCAACTCCAAGCATTCCGTGATGAAAAACGTTCTCACCGCAAGTTTATTTCAACAGCATTTTTTCATGACTGTGTAGATTTTGAGACAGGCATGCCAGGGGCACTGCACAAACGACGTCATCCTACATTGTGACCCTTTCATTGCAGCGATAGCAAGAGCAACTTATGGGGGAATTCTCCCCATTCAACAACTCTTTTGCAAACCAGATAATAATATTGTGTATTGCGACATATTGAATAAAACTTTCGGTAACACTTTACAATAACTACCCAAAAAAGCTTAATAAACACTTTAACAAAGCATTTACAAACGTTTGTAAATGAGTAAGAACCAAACTACGACAGCACAGTGGAGTGGGAATCAACTTCTACTGTGTGAGTTTTATGTGGTTTCATGCCTTCTGGTCTGTGGAGGACAAACTTCCAGGACCGATAAGACTGTGCTGTGTCTGTTGTGTTAACATAGTATTTCTTGCCCATTTAAAAACATTTGTAAACATTTTGTTGATAATTAGTTAATTCTTGTGTTTATAAAGCTTTTTCGGGTAGTTATTGTAAAGTGTTACCAAACTTTCATCATCAATGACGTCGAGCCATACATCACGAGGCCATAAGCAACAGGAATGGACATGACAAACTATAACAACTTGTACCCCAAATGTTTGGTGTGGATTCGCTAGACATCTGACTGTTTGTACTGTCTGGCTTTCCGTAGGAAGTCCTGGCTGAGCAAAGTGGGCAGTCCCAGCTCCCGCATTGACCGCGCCGACTTCACCAACGAGAAGGAGATTTCCAAGCTGGAGATCCACGGATTTGGCACCCGATATTGATAAGAAGGAAGTAAATTGAAGAGTTCAGATGCAAAACCCCCTAAGTGCCTTTTCAGAAAATAATCTTAATTCATTTTTATTTAATACAAAGCTATCAAAATTGCATATGTTTTTATTTAATTTATATAATATAACTATTTATATGTATTATCAAGTACATGAATGTAAACCAAACCAACAACGGGGTTATCTAAAAAGATAGAAGTGCAGGTCTTCAGAAATGGAGTTAGGGGGTTTTGCATCTGAACTCTTCAAATAGACTGATAACAAAAAAACAATATCGAAATACATGGATTGATGAGGTTTTAGTAGTAGCACACGTCAGGGTCGTGTAACCACAGCTAATGCCTGTATGGATTCTTCTTTGTTTTTGTTTTTAGTGGGTTATCTAAAAAACATATGCATTGCAGTACATTAATCATTTATCATTAGCTGTATGACGTGACATCTGAGCCCAAGAAAATGTCATTAACCCACATGGATTTGGCACCCAATATTTAAAAATTAATTAAATTAAACAATTTCAAAATACATACAGTAGGCCTATATTAAAAACATAGAAAATATGTAGCCATGTTCCATCCATATGTGTCACTGGCGATGATGAGGTCACCTGTAGTTTTGCTAAGTAGTAAGTCATAAGTACTGTAGATGCCATCACCAATGCTGAGTCTCGATACTGTTACTATTGACAGTGATGTGCCACCTGGATTCAGAGCTACAATTCCAGTGCCACATATTCCAAATGACCTGATTTTACCAGTCCATTTCAGCCAATGATTGCCTGATCGAATGATCACCTGGTAGCATTGGACAGGTCAAATCAGGTCATTTGAAATATGTGACACTGAAATGAATCCTGGTTGACCATCACTGTGTATTGAGGTAGTTGTATAAACAGTAGCCCACTGTTGTTATGCTTTGGAAAAACAACATGCTTTTGTTTACAATGGAAAGAAAAAAGATATCCTTTTCATCCACTCCTTTAAGCTACAAATATAGTATACGTACAGTATATCGTACATTTTCATACCGTTTTCTTTCTTATATGAAGTCATGTGCTTTTGGACTGAAGTCAGTATTGTTCCTAACGATCTATGCAAGAAGGGAACTGGAACTGATAAAATAAATAAATAAATAAATAAATAAAGTCATGCTCTATGTACCTATAAGGTCAGAGCCTAGAACTACTGTTGAAATGACTGTCACTTGAAAATAAAACTGTCACTTGAAGTAAAAGTGTTTTGTGTAGAATGACGGAAGTGTAGGACTGCAATAACATGTTGAATCTTGCCAAGCTCAAACCCTGAAAATGCACTTTTAAATAAAATAACACTGTTCCTGTATCAAACCACATCTCATTCTCTTTGTACATCTGCTGACTGTTCTAAATGGGTGCTCACTATATTTTGCATACGTTAGTGACAATTAAGATTTCTACATGTATTGTTATTTAAAGATTGGTGTTTTTACGTGGCATGTTTCAGCAGCAAACGTCCATCTTCTTCAAATGGTCAAATGGAAATTGTCATTGAAACCATGCTTGAACAAAAGGGTGAAAGAAATCATCAAAGTTATATTATAAACCAGTGATTCTCAGCCTTTTTTGAACAAACGGCCTGACACACACACACACACACACACACACACACACACACACACACACACACACACACACACACACACACACACACACACACACACACACACACACACACACACACACACACACACACACACACACACCCTGGAGACTGGGCTGCATGCATGGGTTCAAATGACCACAAAACTGCATGTTTCAGTCAGGTGCATGCTGCCCCTATATTTCCCTGTCCAGGCAGGCCACACACACTGCATGTTTAGGAGAGAGAGAAAGACGAGAGAGAGAGAGAGAGAGAGAGAGAAACAGAGAGACACAGAGAGAGAGAGACGAGAAAGAGAGAGAGAGAGAGAGAGAGAGAGAGAGAGAGAGAGAGAGAGAGAGAGAGAGAGAGAGAACAGACTTGTCCAGACCACATGTTTGAATACAAGCATCATAACCCTCCCTGCACATTGTAAAGAAAGTGAAGGACAAACTGAAAAGGAGGAGAAGAAAAGAAAAACAGCAGAGAGAGAGGCCACGGAATATGTTTCAGCACCAGGGTTGAGCCAGAGAGAGTAGAGAGAGAGAGGTTCCATTGGCCCATTGTTTCCTGGTTCTATTATGGCCCCCCTTAGGCAGACCTAGGCAGACCTAAGGACTGTTCTATTCATTGTAGGAGCATTATGACACGCCCCTTTAGGCAGACCGGAACCTGGTCGCGTTAGGTGCCCATAGAAACCTATTATGTTGGCATATCTCTATAGAACATCTCCGGTTGAGCTGTATTCTGCAATGGCCAGGTTTAGTCTGACCCATAATTGTATCAAGTTCTCATGCTCTCAGTCTGAGGTTGTCAGTTACCACGGAGACTGGCCCCAAGCACCATGCAGAAGGAGGAGGAGGGAGGAGGAGGAGGAGAGGAGTGACAGGAAGAGAGATACAGAAAGATACAAAGAAAGATTAGAGAGCATTACAGACAGAGGTAGAGGAAGAGAAGAGAAGAGAAGAGAAGAGAAGAGAAGAGAAGAGAAGAGAAGAGAAGAGAAGAGAAGAGAAGAGAAGAGAAGATGAGAGAAGAGGAGTGACAGGAGGAGAGATACAGAAAGATACAAAGAAAGATCAGAGAGCATTACAGACAGAGATAGAGAAAAAGAGACAGAGAAGAGAAGAAAAGAGAAGAGAAGAGAGAAGAGGAGTGACAGGAGGAGAGGTACAGAAAGATACAAAGAAAGAGCAGAGAGCATTATAGACAGAGATAGAGAAAAAGAGACAGGAGAGGAGAACAGAGTGGAAGAGAGATCAAACGAAAGATCAGTGAGCATTTAAGACAGAGAAAAAGAGACAGAGAACAGATGAAGAGAAGAGAAGAGAATCAAGTTAAAAGAGATACAAAGATCAGCAAGCATTACAGACAGAGATAGAGAAAAAAGACAAAAGAGAGGGAGGGGGAAAGGTGAGTAAGGATGACCCAGCAATATTCTGACACATGTTTTAGTGGCAGTTTACAAGGTTTTGTGTTTGACCCATCAAGTCATGTTTCTCTGCCTGTTTTCACACAGTGACTGGCCCCCGAGCACCACGGACAACACAGAGAGAAACTAATAAGGAGAGACAGAAAGAGAGGGAGGGAGACGGAAACAAAAACAGACAGTAGTGGCAGACTGCAGAGGGGGAAAGAAAGAAAAGAAAGAAAGAAAGAAAGAAAGAAAGAAAGAAAGAAAGAAAGAAAGAAAGAAAGAAATACCTTCAACACTCCTTTATTGTGAACCATCATCACAGTTTACGTAAAAGTGTACTTTACATTACATGTACAGTATGTTGATCCTTCCATTAAACATAACAAGGGAGTTATCCTCTCCTTCCCCATTCCCAACATCACCCCCCATAACCCTCATCATTACCACCGGACAATTAGCTTGCTACGCTTACAGATCGACCAAAGCCCCTGATCTACACACCACTTTTTCTCAAACAAAGTAACATCATCTGTCATCTTGAAATAGACAAAGAAAGAAAGAAAGAAAGAAAGAAAGAAAGAAAGAAAGAAAGAAAGAAAGAAAGAAAGAAAGAAAGAAAGAAAGAAAGAAAGAAAAATGAAAGAAAGAATG
>NC_085857.1:11520530-11525530 GCF_034702125.1 Engraulis encrasicolus | reverse complement strand
GTGCCACGTGCGTTACGCCTTTTTGGGGGGAAAGCCAATGCAAGTCAATTGGTGGTGTTGGGAAAGAATAAACGAAACACAAGGACCTGTAGACTAGCGTTGTTCACGCTCTACATGCCAAGAACGTGTTGTATTGCCGGCTGTTGAAATAATGGTAACACTTTATTTTAGGGATACATCTATTAGCACTAATACATACAATGTTAATGCCTGCATAAGTAACTTGTAAGGCATGTACTAAGCAAACGCTAAGGCCTACTATGTCCTTACTAAGGTTAAATTGGTAATAAATCCCTTATTGTGCATGAACAAGACATTTGCGAATACATGCCTAACAAATGTTTGATTTTCCTTTGTACATGCCTTATAAGTTACTTATACAGGCACATTGTATGTATTAGTGCTAATAGATGTATCCCTAAGTGTAAAGTGTAACCGAAATAATATAGCCAAACAGCCGTGGCTGAAGCATGGACTGTGTTTATTTCGGCTAGCCGATGAAATGTAGCATGTAAGCTAATGAGACATTCAGTTTGTTTCCCCCCCAAAAGGGGCGTAGCGCACATTCACGTGCCCGGGTGGCCATTCATGTGTATGGGGGGGAAAGCCTACAATCATTGGACCAATTTTGGTGGGTTCGGGCAATCCTTTCAACCATAACACACACACAAAAAAGTTTTGTTTAACATTGTAACAGGTTATATCTGTTTGAATGGTTTAATGGTTTCGCCCTAGCGCAGTTATGACCTTACTGTCATCAAAAGTGTAATGGCTATGTCTTAATCTGTTACTTAAGGCTCTCTATGACTATATATAATGTAGTCGAGTATTTTCAGCAAATAGTGAATAGGCCCGCCGGCGACCTCATCTGCACTAAGAGGCTACTACGGAAAGTACACTGGATCCCAAAGTACACAGGATACAAAACTATCTCAACTTTTTTTTTAAAAGGATGTCAGGAACATCAGGATGTGGTTGGCAGGTTGAATGAGGTTTACAAGAGTTAACTATTCTGTAGGCCAGTGATTCTCAAAGTGTGGTCCGGGGACCACTGGTGGCCCACAACAAAGCTCAGGTGGTTCTCAAGGAGATTTCTACTACTCAGGCTTGTAAATGTGAATAAAAAAGAAGTTATCTGCATCGAAATTGGCAGTGTCAAATTATCACCCTTCAACTGCCAATTCAGTTGACAGGGTCCCTGAACATTTTTGGGGCGACAAAGTGGTCCTCGTTCTGAAAAAGTTTGAGAAACACTGCTGTAGGCCTATATAAAAAAAGGAAAATAAACTCACTGATTAAGAGATATGTACTGTATGTGGCATATGATTTCACTGTCAACAACCGCACAAACAGTATGTACGCTCTATTTTTATATATATATATATTTTCAGTATGCAAAAGATGCTGAATATGCCCTTAGCCTAATTCCCTTTGCAGTATGAACTTGGCTACTGTACCAGAGCTGGCCCAACATCTTGGTACCAGTAGTTTCCCCTTTCTTCTTGTTCCAATGTGAATTAAATACATATATGTTAAAGGGGCACTGTGTGAGATTTTTAGTTGTTTATTTCCAGAATTCATGCTGCCCATTCACTAATGTTACCTTTTTCATGAATACTTACCACCAGCATCAAATTCTAAGTATTCAT
Source organism: Engraulis encrasicolus (assembly GCF_034702125.1). Lineage (NCBI taxonomy): Eukaryota > Metazoa > Chordata > Actinopteri > Clupeiformes > Engraulidae > Engraulis > Engraulis encrasicolus. Next base: position 11,523,881 of record NC_085857.1, on the reverse strand, counting down.
TATGACTGGAAAAAATGCCCTTTTCATACATGAAAAGGGGGATCTTCTCCATGGTCCACCATTTTGAATTTCCGAAAATAGCCATTTTTAGCTGCAAAAAGGACTGTACTTGGACCATACTAGAAAATATATGTTTAATACTTAGTGAACTTTCATGTAAATATCAAATTTGGCATTAGGCAGCCCAATTTCAATGAGCAGCATAGTTGCAGTACCTTTTTTGACCATTTCCTGCACAGTGTCCTTTTAAGGAGCAGTGCACGCACAGACATTTTGAGGGGCAGGTGCTATTGTTATTGTTGTTATTTGTGATTGTTATTGTGATTTTTTTTGTCCATTAGGAAAAAGGGGTAAGTGCTTTAGCACCACTTCGCCCCTATCTGTGCATGTCAAGGTGTTTTGGCGAGCACAGCCTGAACTGAACTGAACTCGATCTCTGCAGATTAACTTTTGCACTTTTGGGTTTCACTAATGAACCTCCACAGGAAACGGATGTATCCACTTACGCACATAAGACACAAGTCAAGCTGCACGAGTGAATGGGGAGGCCTTCCGTAGCCCCTTAATGCACGGCGTACCTCCTATGGCACGCTGTAATAGACATTGAAAGTGAACTACTATAGTACTACAGTACTATGACAGTGCACAGGGCCATTAGTAATACATTATGACTTGGTCATTGCCATTCTGGTAACAGCTAATTTATAATGTCATGTTGAGAAGCTGATAGGGGACATTGCGCTGTTACTGTATAAAGTCCCTCTCATCCTTCTTGTCTCTTTATTCATAATGATAGGAGATCGGGTACATAGTCAGGCCCACCACCGATGGGTCAAAATGAGTCAGTTGCCTGAGGCCCATGCAGGGGGGGTTATGCAGTATTGGGTCTCCATTAACTTGCATGTGCATGCCATATAGTGTACACCAGGGGTCAGGAACCTTTTTGGTGGAGAGAGCCATAAACATAAGCCAATTTTTTTAAATAAATGTTCATGAGAGCCATACCTTTTTTTTTAACACTGAATAAAGTATGTATTTCAATTAAGCCCAACAATTTTAGAGTGTACTGTGAAGTTATTGCTTTTATTGATAACAGGTAAGTATAGGGTTGCCAACTGTCAACTTCATTATGGCAAGGGTCTGGGAGAATTTTGTATTTCTTAGATGTAATTTCCTGCATTTTAACAACTTTTAACCTCCCTTGTCCCGTTTCAACTCAATATGGAACCCGTACTTGTATTTATGATACAGGACGATTCCTTACTGCATTTCAAGGGATGGTTGGCAACCCTAGATAAGAGCCATATATAGTTCCCAAAAGAGCCACATGTGGCTCTAGAGCCATAGGTTCCTGACCCCTGGTGTACACTACACTGTATATCATTGTAGCCTACACGGCGCTAAAATATACTGTATGTTTTGTCTTAAACACATTCCACTTAGCTGCTGGTTGCTGAGCGAAGCAGGAAGTAATTGGATCAAATGGGGGGTCCATACACCTGCATGCTTACTCAGCACTACACAGCACACGCTGATAGGCCTGTATACGTGTAACGGAATGAATTATGTTGTGGGTGGGTGTGATGACTGGGCCAGGACAGAGGGGGAGCTGTGGCGCTGAGAGACAGGAAGTGCCCAACTTGACAAGATGGCTTCCCAATATAAACAGGAAGTTGGTGGTGCTGGGCCCATAGAGGTAGAAAATAACACTAGAGAGGACACAGCAATTTGCGACAGCACTGGGAAATGGCAGCTGGAGCTTCCCAACTTCCGTAGGTAGTGTAGGTACTTTCAGGCAATGCAAGTCAATGGAGAACACGCCCACCCCTGTCAAGAAATTAACTAAAACTGTGAAAATATGAAGTAACACTTTGATCAAAGACCAGATTTGAAATGTCAGACTAAATATCTACTTAAATCATATGAGTCGATAAAATACATTTAAAAATCAAATAATATATTTTATGAACATAGTTAGCAACACACTTCAACTATTGTCCTTGTATAGTGTGTTGATGGACATTTTCACATGATTAAGCCATTTTTCACAGAGGTGAGCCTCGTTCTCCGTTAATTTCCATTTCTCTGATCTACCTACAGATAATGGCCGCTACAGATTGCCGTAAAAAGGGGGGCGGGGTCCTCTCTAGTGTTATTTTCTACCTCTATGGCTGGGCCTCTCTCTCTGGTCTCCTTTGTGCAGGGGGTAAGGTTGGTGGCGTACGGGTTGGTCTTTGTGCGCGTGTAGGTATGAGTGACTGAATGAATGTGTATTTGTGGTAACTATGAACTTACCTATGTAACTTACCGGCTTCTAGTAGCCGGCTGTGAAACCGGGTGACTTCGGGATGGGTTGTGTGAATAAAGTTTCAATGTGTGATTGGTGTATGAGTGGGTGTGTATGCTTTATTTAATTTGCTTTTGATTTCTGTCTCATGCAGGGTGGCCAACCTGTAGTGGGACACCGTGCGCCACCAACTACTTCAGCCAGCGGCCCAGCATAGGTTTGATTTTAGTGAAAGTGATTTTAACCCTTTTTTAGATATTGATTGTTAAACTTAATAAAGATAATGTTAATTGTAACTTAATTTATAATTGCTGAGGTTTTAAGCTTTGTGCATTGGGCCACTGGTTGTAGTGAGGGTTTGGTTGTTCACCACAGGCCGATTTGTAGTGTTTAGTTAGCCTGGTCCGGTTGCAGTGCCTTGTACCTTTTTCACAAACTATTTATTGAGTGCATTTGTAGTGGTTTACCGCATTGCTGTGTTTCTGTGTACAGTATTACCCTGCTGGTTAACAGCCATCCCTCCAACCCTCCTTTGTTTGCGATGTATTTTGCTTGTAATAAAACCCTCAATATTATTGTGAAACTGTCTCATGGCTCTTCAATGGTGTCAACAACTTTACTGGTGTTTGAACCTGGTGTTACATACGGAAGGGCTGGACTGGCCATCTGGCATAGCAGGCATTTCCCGGTGATTTATTTTTTACATTTCTGAAAATAGGGGGGTGAGTTCTGCGTCGCTAATTATGAGGGGGGGGGCTTAAAAAACAAAAAAGTGTTTTCTATTTCTCCCCCAGTCCAGTCCTGAGTGTAGTATATAAGACATATTTGACTCTCACACACACACACACACACACACACACACACACACACACAAAGGGACGTCGGAGCGGGGGGTGAGTGGGAGATATGAGGTCTCCGTGTATTAGATATTAATACCATAGACTGCTCTGAATATTATATGGGATCCCTTGGAGCTATGAGGTCCATTATGCCACGCACACACACTCACACACACACACACACACACACGGCCAACGGGCACACAAAAGAGTGTTGGTTATTAC
>NC_085857.1:11493030-11510530 GCF_034702125.1 Engraulis encrasicolus | reverse complement strand
CAGAACTTACAGAAAAGGAGCCCATTGCCTTGCATAGCAAACCCCTACATCGCCTCCTCATCCACACCACCCAATTCCTGGTCTCATCCACCAGCTGGAGGCTGGGGTCGCCGTGGGACTGGGAGGGGGGAGAGGGGAAGGGTCCCTGGGGACAGAAGGGCGGGCTCCCTCAGCCCTGGATCCAGATCAGGCTCGGGAGCGGCACAAGGATGGGGACAGGGTGGGAAGGGGGCACTGGCGACTGGACGCGGGCCCCAAAATGTGGAGTGTTAGTGGGGCTTAGGAGTAGGCTCAGTGTATAAGAGGGGACAGACTGCGGAGATGCTGTGCTATTTAGTCTTTGTGGAAGAAGCTTCAAAACACTGAATTGTTTTTGTTTTTTTGTGTGCAATAAATAAACTCTGGTTAAGCTGCACTGTTGAGTTGAGTTTTATTGAATTGAATTGCCATTGCTGAAATGAAATGGAATGGAATACAGGATTGAGTCAGGGGCGTCAACTGACCTAATGCTATACAAGGGCACAGTCTGTATAGCATTAGGTCAGTGCACAGTAGGCCACAGAGAGATAATGCGAGCGCGTGAAGCGTGTGTTGCAGTTATTTATTTTTAAAAGCCTGTAAATTAATTGCAAGTAGTGCATGTGTGCTATTTTGTGCGCACTCGATATGCTAAACTTGAGCTAAATTCTAAGCTAGCAAGGTTTTTTTTTTTTGTGAAACTCATACCGGGGCACAGCAAATCAATACCCAGGCATGTGCCCCCTGTAACGACGCCCCTGCCCCCTGGATTGAGGAGCTAAGCTGATGTGAGCTGAGCTGGGCTGAGTTTGAGTCCAGTTGTTTTGACTGATCAACAAGTGGTTCATCTGAATGCCCCCCTGTAGAGACCTGCCCACAATTTAGATGGGGCTGCCCATGGGAGCGACCTTTACAGACAGTGGACTGTGCCCATCATATTTGTAATATGGGGATGTGGCTAGGGGTGGTGGTGAGGGGCTGGGCTATGCCAAAAATGCCTGGGCCAATGTGTGGTCTCAGGTAGGCCTGACTCATGGCTGTCTGTCTATGACAGGGGTGGAGAACCTATACCTACTGTATGTCTCGAGGGCCGTTCACCGCCGCTTTATGCGGCCCCCGACATAATTTCAATGTTATGCAGCTTCACATGAAATATCACACGTTTTGTAAAGGAATCTTTAAAATTACATCTACAATACAATTAAGTTACATTCAAGGGGACCAAGAGAAGGTGGGGTCTGTTGTAAAGCTGGCTGCCTACCATATACAGTACGTAGGCCTAAAGTGCAGGGGGAAATGCTGGTTTGTGTTCATAGTGCGGCCCTCGGAGGACTTTGACAGCCCTTGGAGGAATTTGATGTGGCCCCTCGAATGAAAAAAGTTCCCCACCACTGGTCTATGATAAGCATAACTAGTGTTGCCAGATTGGGTGGTTACCCGCCCAATTGGGCTACTTGGGATGGCCGTCTGTGGGTAAAAACGGGAAAAATTGGCCATTTGGCGTTTTTTCTGCAGTTTTGGGCCCATAGAGATCAATGCAATTTGTTGAAATTGGGTGGAATTTAGCGCATTTTGGCGTTTTTGAGAACCTTTTGGGCGAGATTTGATCAGACACATCTGGCAACACTGTGCATAACCCTCTTCCAACCCCACTGTATGCATATGACATCATAACTGAACTGTTGAACTGATCATGTTATGGCAGTGCTTAAACCACAATAAACACTCTCATAGCCCATCACACAGAGAGCGTTGCAATATGCTACCTTGCCTCCTCCTCTTGCGCTTGTCTCCTCGTCTCACCTCCTGGCCCCTCCTCCGTGGAGAAAACGATAAAGTTTCCCAGCTGTCAGCCTAGCCACAACAACTTTTGAGGGACTGTTTTTCATTCACCATCCCAATTGCAAATGAGAAAAAGACTCTACAATTGAGCTTTTGCAAGATATTGAAATATAATGCTGTTGTCAGTGATGTCATAATTACGAGAAGCAAGTGGAGGAGGCAAGTGGAGGAGGCAAGGTTGCATATTGCAACGCACTCACAGACCCCGGAGAGATCCTTGAAATCGTCCAGAACCAAATAAATCTGTTTGGTTTTCATCATGTACCGCATTTGTTATTTGAGCTTATGAGAAAATTCCTCTGAAACCCTGCACCACTATTGATGACAATATCAGGTCCCAGTCCTTCACGGTATGGAATTTACATTGCAGTTCAAATGTGTAGTACACTGTAACAAATAGCTGTTTATTTACGGCAATTCTGCAACAGCATTCTACTGTTTTTCGAAAAAACAGACAACTACTGTGAAAATATTACTTTGAGTCACATATTGAGCATAAACAGTAAGTACTGCACAATAGCAGTATTCGCCGTTGTGGAAAAAACTAGAGATGCACCGGATCCTGATTTTTAGGATCCTGCCGGATACCAGATCCACTGAATAAGATGCTGCCGGATCCGGAACCGGATACCGGATCCTACAAAAGGGTTGAAACATATAGTCTACTCGCACACGTGGGCCCTTTTTATTACGTTGGCGCAAACTATTTTTTAGACTCATTGGCTTATTGCCACACTGCCTGCAATAGCCGCTTCCAAAGGGATTTCACTCCATGATTGGGGTTGTGAAAGACTGAAAAGCCTAGGCTAGACATGCACCAGACCCTGATTTTTAGGTAACATGCCGGATACCGGATCCACTGCTTAAGATCCTGCCGGACCCGGACCCTGTGAAAAACTCTATTATCCTGACGGATCCGGAACCGGAACCGGATCCGGTGCATCTCTAGAAAATAGCAAGTTATTTTAGGCAGCACCATTGAAACCCATTCATCCTCCACTTGTCCGTGATCACCATCAAACTTCAATACCACCTGAAGAACTGAAGTCATTCTGACTGGTTAAAGATTATCTGATACTATCAAGCATGATGAAACAACTTCTAAGGAAACTACAATACTTAAAAAGTGCTTGATGCAGCAAAGTGTGAGTAGCACATGCATTTTGATAGTGATGAAAGTGTGAATGGCTGAAACATTTTAAGAACTTGTAACACTCTTACAACAAGCAGCCCCATCTAAACCAATCTGCTAATCAGTGCCTGGCCTCACCTGAGTAGGGCTGTTATGCCATTATTCAATTACGGGCGTCACCTGCCAAGGGCCTGATGACTCTGGTCACATGGTACTCTTGCACCTGTATATAAATCTGGACTATCAACACTTCAGTTGCTTGCCTGCCTGCTGGCTGGCCTGCATGGCACAGCATAGCACTTGTTTGCCTACAAGCTTGCCTACAAGCTTGCTTACATGCTTGCACACTTTCCTCTTTGTGAAAGCTTGCTGTATGTGGCATAATTTGTGGCATTGTTGCATATAATGTGCCTGCTGCAAATTAGGCATTGCTTTGAGAGCTAGCTTGTAGTGCTGCTTGTTTGCTGTGCTACTTGGTGTAAAATATTTTTTTAAAGACTGACCAATGCTATATTCATCATTGGCTCATCAAGAGATACAGTAAAAAGCCCACCTTGCACACTATCATTGTAACATAGCACTGCATACTCTGAAATTTTATTCATGCCCACACTTTCAAAGGACCACCGCAAACCATTTTCACAATACAGCATAGCGCCATAGTATCATGCTCAAGGCACTCCAGTCATGGTGAACGATGGGAGGATGGGGTGGTAACATGGCCAGGGTACCACAGTTATGGAGAATGATGGGTGGGGTGGGAAGTTGCCATGGCCATATTCATGAATACAACTATGACCCAGTATTTGCCTGTCATCACACAGTACAATTCAACTTTTTAACTGAAATGTACTGTTATTTTTCTGTAGAGTACTGTTATTTAACAGTTCAATTGCTGCTGAAAAAATGTTATATACTGTGATACATTAAACAGCAATGAGCTGTATTTGATTTTTGGTGTGAAATAACAGTAGAATTACAGGTAAATATAATTGCCAGTAACTGCCGTTATTTTGCAGGGAAATTTTCTTTGAGTGTACAGTGATTCTCAATGTGTGGTCCGGGGACCATTAGTGGTCCGCAACAGAGCTCAGGTGGTCCGCGAAGGGATTTCTACTTTTCCAAGCAGTAGGCTATATTTGTAACATTATTACAAAGCTAAACAAAGCTGAAGTCTCATTTTCACCACAATAAGACAGGCTTGTAAACGTGAATAAAAAGTAAGTGATCTGCATTGAAAATTAGCAGTGTCAAATTAGCACCCGTCAACAGTCAATTCAGTTGACAGGTGGTCCCTGAACATGTTTGGGGGGATGAAGTGGTCCTCGGTCTGAAAAAGTTTGAGAAACACTGGTGTAGTATAATCTTGCCACGTTCGAGACTGTGAGACTGGGGGTGAGAGAACAGTTTTTCCAACTGTGTGGAAACTTTCTTCCCACAGTCGTCATTAACCTACTAATGACTAATTAAGTATCGTCTGACCTCTTGATATGATTAGCTAACAAGAAAGTTACATATTGTGCTATTAACAATACAAATGGGATTTTCTTTGTTTATGACATGATTGTGTAATATGTACTATATGATACCAGTGTTTTGCATCCAGTATAGGGGCCGACTCCCACTCCACTGTACAGCCGTAGGTTGGTTCTTAGTCATTAACAAACATTTGTAAATGTTTTATTTATCATTCGTTCATTATTAACTATTAATAAAAGTGTTAATAACTGTATTAAGACGTTAAGACACGGCATTATCCGTTTGTTTTAGGAGACTCTTATTCTCAGGTTTTACCCTGAATCACTAAATCCCATTATGCTTCCCCCCTATAACAGCACACTGTAAAAGATTGTTGTGATTTCACATTAGAATTCTACATCAAGAAGATGTATATACCAGTTTACTATTCACTGCTGTAATGTGCAATGCATTGCTGTAATGTGCAATGCATTGTGGGATATCATATAGAGTACAATTCACAATTGTAAACGTACAGCAGCACATAGTACTTTTTACAACATACTGTTGTAAAGATCTGTTTTGTCAGGCAGGCGCGTCGAGAGACCTGGGCATTCGGGGCTACAGCCCCGGATCTCCGGGGATCAGCCCCGAATCTCTCTGGACTGGACTGACATAAATAAAATATGTATAATAATAATAATATGATTAAGAAGAAGAAATAGTTGAGAAGAGCTCCGTGGACCACACACTTTGAGCAGTGATACCGCTCCTGTCATTATGCAACTTTGTAACCAGCACAGACCGCACGATTCTGACACGATGATATATGTAAATATGGAGCTGTACAAGTAACAACTTTCGAAGCGAAGCCGCTATCCACCTTGTTAGTAGATCTAGCCTCGTTGTAGTGATGTCATGCTGCTGTCAACCAATCAGGTGTCAGTTCTATGCTGGCTTGAACAGAGCCAGGCGGGCTCGTGGTTTATGAAAAACAATCTGGAATGTTTAATATCTCGAGAACTCAATGACTTCTGGAATAAATTGGGATCCCACTACCAGGGCCGGTTCTGGCTTATTTGGCGCCCTAGGCGAGTTTGAGTTCTGGCGCGCTCCCCCCCCCCCTTTTTTTTTATACCTTACAGAACACAAGAGTAATATCGGTAGTAAGCTTAACTAAATAGCATCAAGAACAATAACTGTTTTGCATCAAATGGATTTTGGACAGCCGACCAACACATCAGATTGAGTCGCATGAAAGTACCTTCACTGTGTGGTGTCTTGGATGTAATGGTGGTGGTGCCCCCAACCCCAGATGAGAGGGAGGTTATCAATGTGTTTGAATTGTAAAATGGAATTGAAATGCCAGGAGAGTGGTACAGTACATTTGCATGTCAAATGCATGTGTAGACAATAGGCCTACCAAGGAGGTCTGCATTGATAGCCTATCTACACTACCTACAGCATCACAAAGCATGGCAGCATAACACATTTGTGCTGTCTATGATTCCAAACCAATTTCATTTCTGTAGCCTACTGGAAATAGTGGTGCATTTGTGAGTAGGAGAATGAGAAGGGGGCTATCTATGTGTTTGAACCGGAGGGACAGGGTGAGAGAAAGGGAGAAAAGCTGTCACGCTTTTGAATTTCATTATATACAAAATATAGTAAATAGCCTCACTTGTCTGCAATACTACATCACTCAGCATGAAAACATGCTGTGCATGGTTCTCTTACATGATTAATGTAGGCCTATATGTCATTCTGGTCTGGAAACAATGTTTTTTTTTTAAGCTTACAACAAGCAGGTAATTCATTCAAGTGGATGGAAGGAGATATGGCAGCTAAACTTGTTTTAAACATGGCACCAGTCTTATTTTACACTGCTGGTCAACCTAAGCAAGTATTATGATGTCAGGTGGGTGTTAGTGAGTAGGCTACTAACAGCTACTTTACTGGATTTCATTGCTTGGCATACTTGGCTAATGTTAGCATGCTAACTAGCGATTTCTCAGATCAAAAGCAAAGCTCTTTTTCCCTCTAATTCCAAACAGTAGCCTCATAACTATTAGGCTTTACATTACCACAAACGGTTTCTGATTAAACCACATACTTCCAAAACACCCTCTGCAACTCCTGCATCATGCAATGACTGGTTTAATGAGAACATAACAATTCTCCACCCAGCAGAGCAGCTTTGCTGTTCTCGCTTGCCCTCTGTCTCTCGAATGAGTCTCCAAATTCAAAATAGATCGCACGCTGTCACTCGTCCCGCCCCTTTCTCAGGACTGTCTGTTTATTGGTTCACAGACTTCCCAGAGACAGTTGAAAGCGATATTACTATTGGCTGAGGGGCGCTTTGCCGTGAGGAGCGCTTTCGCCACGCTTTGTTGATTGCGACTTCATAAAAAAACCTCCATATCGCAAAATTACGCATCGGAGAGCGCCATTTCGGCGCCCCTTCTTCACATTGCGCTCTAGGCGACCGTCTAGCCGGCCTATGCTTATAACCGGCCCTGCCCACTACATTTCATTTTTAGATCATTCAGGTTTTTTTTTTTTTTTAGCAGTCATAGGTCACAATGTTGACATTTTCCTCTCATTTTAGCATCCACTATTCAATCACACTATATCTAGCTGTATCTATCAAAATGGATATTTGGCGAATCTAAATGGATATTTGGGCTCTATCTTCAAGTAACAGGACAGCGTAAGGTAGGGCATCGGTTTTTTTCCTGATGTGCTCGCCGAAGCACTGGTGTCAATGTTGTTGTCATGTTTTCTACTTGTCTTCAGTCAAGCTCTAGTTGTAACTAGCCTTCACTTCAAAGCACCCGTCACCAAGCTAACAAACAGACACACCTTTCCTGAATTCATAGTGGGCTGGCAGCGTGATTTAGTTATACCATGTGTAATGTGATGTGTGTAGATTTGCTTGTGTTTGTTGGCTATCTGCCTGTTTGTGTAGTTTTGGGCGGGCTCCAAAGACTGCTAGAACTACTCGTAATTTGCTAACCTAGTGAGCTAACATTTAGCTCCACCACGTAGACAAGCTACCTCCAATAGAAATGGCATGCTACAACCATGTGGAAAATGTAGCGAACTACATTACAAGCTACTTCAACTAGAAGTTCAAAAGTACGACATATTTGAATTATTTGGGCTGCAAAAATGACATCTGAAGACATTGTGTGTTCTTATGATAGCCCCCATGATATTTTGGGACTATGGTCAATCAGCTGGCTTTCTTGCTCTAGTCTCCTGTCTCCCTGTGTGTGTGCGCGCGCGTGTGTTTGTGTGTGTGTGTTTGCCTCGTCATGAGCGATGTGGGAGTTTGATTGCACCTTGTGTTTTGATATCGGCCTGATGGAGGCAGTGAGCTCGCGCATGAAATGTCAATAGAACCAAAGGTGTGGACAGTCGGGTGTATGATTTGCTTGCGCAAGACTTTTTTGGGAGATTATGGTCCATGGTCTGTCAACTAGCGCTCCTCCTCTCCTGTCTCCAGTGTGTGTGTGCGTGTGCGTGTCTGTCGCTTGTTTTGAGAGTTTGGCGAACGAGTACGCAGACCCGTATGGGTGTTGCGCATGGAAATGTTCAGTTTTTAATCATCATATTGTTGTCATCATATACTGTCATGCAGAGAGCAAAAACCGTGGTTAGTGCCTCGCATTGCGACTGACTGTGCAAGAGCAGCGCACTGTTTTGAGACAGCATAGCCGAGCTTACATGTCATGTGTGTTACTGTAAATAGCCTATGCCTATAGGCTAATAACGTAAGGCATGTTTTTTTCACTATCACTAATTCTCTCACAATATTCACTAGGCTACTCGGCACTGTCGCACTATTAAATGCGGTCTCTTTTTATTTGCACTTAAGTAATCGTGACGCCAACACTACATTTATCCAAACAAGGCCGACAGGCGGACAACAGATGCGTCCCTCTATGCCAGTTCCAACTATGCCATTTCCCCCCCCAAACGCCCCCCTGGCCTCCTCTGTCAACGCCCCCCGAGGATGTACTTTTTGTTTATTGGTCATCATGGACACTCCAAATATTGTGGCAGGCAGCAAGGCAGCGAAATGGCGAGACATGGCTTTATTTTTTGCAGTTTAGGGTATAATAAGCTTATCATCATTCTTGGATTTGGAAAAGAACCATAGGCTATGATTTGAAATTTCACATAGCTTAGATGAAGTAGGCTACATTACAAATTACCAGACATTTATTAGGCCTAACAACCTTTAGTATCACGCCATTTCAGCATTATGTGCATGTGGGAAAGAATCTAAACATCGACAAATAATAAATAAATAAATAAAACCGTTTGGGTGAATCATGCGCTTATGGGTTCACCCTTTAGGTGAATTGAAACTCAATTACCCAGAATGCTATGGTGTCAAAAGTACATTTTCCCCTTTGTGTACGCCTAGAATGGCCCAATTTCACCTTCATTTTCCAAAAACGCCGCAACACGGAAGGGGGGAACCCCCCTCTCGGTCGCTTCGCTCCCTTGACTAGGCTGCCGCTCCACACTACATTTAATTTTTTTTGCTGGGCTACAGCCCCGGATCTTTGCTCAACCTAATGACGCCCCTGTTGTCAGGGCTGCTGTCCTAATGCAAATGTATGCAAAGCCACATGAAGAAATTATGGAGCTCAGGTCACATTCTGATTGGATGCTTTTGAAACATGCATACAGGTCTGATAGAGGTGGAGAGGATTTGAACTGATTTGAACTCTTTAATTGCACACACCTGGTCATGAGCAAGGAGGTAGACATAGGAGGGTTTACAGACATCATCAGAGCGTAGTACGGAATGATAGCAAGGGGAGTCCAATTTTCTTCTTCCATGGTCAAATTGGAAGCATGGTAAAGTGTGGAACAGGTCATAGGATACAATAGTGAATGTTTGTCACCTGTCCTTAATTATTCCCCGCAATTAATGCTGACCGACAGCTGCAGTAAATTTGGCCACAAACTGAGCACTGACAACCGGATATCCTCTTTCGACCGAATTTGTGGAGTACAAATTTTGTCCATCATGGCATCGCACACACTGACCATGTGCACCATGTCATTAAGCATAAATGTATTAGTTCTATGGCATTAAAGCAACAACCTCATACTACGAAGCCAATTGGAGCCAATTTGGATTGGATACCAATTTTGGTCCCCTAGGGGAAATTCTTTCTCTGCATTTATCCCATTTGGGCTAGTGAATCACATTGAAGTACACACACTAGTCCGTAGCAGTGGGCTGCCTGCTGAGTGGCGCCCGGGGAGCTGTGTGGGGGTTAGGTGCCTTGCTCAAGGGCACTTCAGCTGCGGTCTGGTCAGGTATTGAACCGGGAACTCTTGGGTTGCCAACCCAGTGCTCTAACCACTGAGCCACGACTGCCCCAACTGCTACACTGTGGCCAATGCATTTTCCATTGAGTGATACTGCCAGAGATTCTTTAAGTATATAGAGATATGCCAACATAATAGGTTTCTATGGGCACCTAACGCGACCAGGTTCCGTCTGCCTAAAGGGCCGTGTCATAATGCTCCTACAATGAATAGAACAGTCCTTAGGTCTGCCTAGGTCTGCCTAAGGGGGGCCATAATAGAACCAGGAAACAATGGGCCAATGGAACCTCTCTCTCTCTACTCTCTCTGATACTGCTTATCCAATCTACCTTCTTTGGTCATGAGCCAGCTGATTGTAAATGACATCCAGGTGCGCTAATTTCAGCTCAGTGCAATTCAAAACGGACTTCTCTCTGCTAAAAGGGCATGGGAGAGGCCAATGATGGTTTGTCCATTTATACAGACGATGGGCAGGTCATAGAGCATAAACGATGCTCAGGTGTGGCAGCCCCCCTGTGGTTCAATTTGGCTTTTTGATGGCTTCGGCAACAGAATATATCTCAAAATCCCATGAGAAGGAATGGAAGCAGCGGCCCAGGACCATTATTTTCAAAGGCTGTATGTTGTGAAGTTTCCAGTATATGCGTTGGAAGAACGCAACAATAAGCTGGCAACTTGTTGCTAGCAATTTGTTGTAATTTTACAACAATTAGCTGGCAACTTTTTATTGCCAGCAATTTGCTTTAATTTTACTTCAATTAGCTGGCAACTTTTCACCAGCAATTTGCTTTAATTTCACAACAATGAGCTGGCAACTTTTTTGCCAGCAAATTTGTTGTAATTTTACAACAATTAGCTGGTAACTTTTCACCAGCAATTCAACTCAACTTCCCCTTACTGGTGCAATGTGCAATTAATGAAGATTGGCCAACAGGCTGGCCCACTTGAGCCATGAAACTTCCCACACATTAAAAGGACAGGTGTTTCAGTTATTTCGTCCAACCACTGTGTAGACAATTCCACATATATGTGGAATGTTTACTTATAAACATGGATCCGAATGAAAACTTTTTGGAACTGAAGTTTTGATATGTGCATTAAACAAGGGCCAAAACCAATCCATTTAAGAATATCCTTATACTTTTTTTAAACACTATCTTAGAAGGAGCCCAGTCTGTTTTTAAACTGTAGTTCTAGAGCAGGAGCATCAATGATTGGAACATTCTAGGAACTTGTTAGCTTTTTGATAAAGATCTCTCTTGTTACTCTGTTGTCACACTCTATACCTAACCAATCTGTCAATTAGTGCCTTGCCTCACTTTATTACTAATCACTTTCATGCCGTGATTCAATGATTGCCAGCACCTGCCCAATGCCTGATTACTCTGGTCACATGGTTCACTTTCCCCACTATATAAACCTGGACTGTCACACTGCTTTGGTTGCTTGTCTGAATGGCACAGCATAGCGCCTGACTCACTGGCGCTCACTGGTACTGGCAATCAATTGATTAGCCGACTAGATGAGTGGTTGGTTTGTTGACAAGGTGGCTGACAGCATAGTGCCAGTTGACCAGCTAGCTGCCTGGCAGGTTGACTGACAGCCTGTCCGCCTGGGTAGTTGACTGGCTTGCTGCCTTGCTTGTTGACTGGCTGGTTGACTGGCCGGCTGCCTGTCCGGTTGACTGGCTGCCTGGCTGGTTTAGCCAGGCAGCCAGTCAACCAGCCAGTGAATCGGACAGGCAGCTGTCCAGTCAACCAGCCAGTCTGTCAAGGCCAGTTGGCTACCTGGCCAGTTAACTGGTTGGCTGCCTGACAGGTTAACTGGTTGGGTTGTTTCATCTTTTGAGAGCCATCTTGTAGCATAGCATGTTTTTTTTGCATAATATTAAATTTAGACCACTTGATTGGTTTGACAAATGCATTTCCATACAGTCCTTATTGTGACTGCTTTTTAATTCCCCTTTGAGATGACTTGATAAATGAAAGTCCTCTTGAGGAAACTATCACTGTCACTGTGACAACACTATGCTGAGTGATTTATTATTTGTGCCTCACCCATGCAAGGCTGAACTTGTAGAAGTGTATGCTTAGGGCAGAGTGGCATTATGGTACCATGCTATCTCAGTCATGGTGGAGGATGGGGACGATACCATGTTGAAGGCATCTCAGACATGGAGGCGGGCTGCGGGGGTGGAGGCGGGAGGAGGCGGGCGGATGAGGGGGCAGGACATGTGCCATATTCAGAGTAGTTTTGAAAACGGAACAGTGTTGTAATTTTAAACGACTTGCTGGCAACTGTTTTTTTCTGCAATTTGTTGTAAATTTAAAACAATTTGCTGGCAATTATTCCCCATCAATTAGCTGTAAATTTCAGTTTGAAATCTTTTACAGTGCAGTGATGCACCAAAACTCCTCATGCATTACCTTGGCTCACCTCACCTCACCTCACCAGCATTAACGTAGCCTGGTCCTCCTGACCATCCTATAATAGCTACCATTTCTATGTACGGAGCCAATATTTTGGCTTAAGTACGTAGGATGGCGTTTGAGGCTAGCATTGGCAGCCTTTATGTTTACAGCTTGCTCACTCACTTCCTCTCCTCTAGTCTGCTCCATGCTCTGCATTATGACCCCATTCAGGTTCCCCATTAAGCACTCCTCTATGGGAAGATGTCTGCCTGTTAAAGATACTCGTATGCCATGACACTAATACAGAACGGAAGCCTATGCAATCCATTCGGAAGCAGTGTAAATGGGCAGTCATGGGAAAGTGGTTAGGGCGTCAGACTTGTAGCCCAAAGCTTGACTCCCGACCCACTGGGTTGGTGGGGGGAGTAATTAACCAGTGCTCTTCCCCATCCTCCTCTATGACTGAGGTACCCTGAGCATGGTACCGTCCCGCCGCACTGCTCCCTTGGGGTGCCATTGGAGGCTTCCTCCTTGCACTAGAGGCATAAATGCAATTTCGTTGAGTGCAGTGTGCAGTGTTCACTTTTGTGCTGTGGAGAGCTGTGTCACAATGACAATGGGGGTTGGAGCTTCCCAGTTGGGCTTTCTTTCACTTTTCTCTTTCAAAAAACTTTTATCGGACTGCCCCAAGCTGCCACCAGCCCTAGGCCTAATGCATTAATATTGTCTTTGACCGATCGACAAGGCACCAAAGGCCTTGTCCAACCAGGGTGTGCACTGTACTGTACTCCGAGCCAGCCCAGCCAATCCCATCCAGCCCATCCCAGCCCATCCAGCCCAGTCCTGCCCAGGGGCGTAGGCGGAAACAATAAAACAGGTGGGCCCAGAAAAAATTGGACGGGCCCAACCCGAAAGCGTGTAGGTAGATATTATAATATCGTGCTCAAAAATGATACTTTGAAATTGAAATCATAGAAATCACAGAAGATGAACCAGACTTTTGACAAAATGATTAATTATCGCTCAGTGCTATGTCATTAATTATAGTTCAATGAGGCAACAGTTGACTGTCAAGTGTGAATGGGGTGGGCTTGGATGTCAGTGCGCGAGCCCAGGCCCACCCAGGCCCACCCCTGGCTACGCCTATGGCCCTGCCCAGCCCATCCAGCCTGGCTGTTAGTCCATTTAGAGGCCAGGCGGCCCCTCCTGCGAGCTGTTGCAATACATTATGGATAAAGCTGTGATGCAGTATTTATGAATAATACTCAGTGCCAGTCAGCTGGTTAAGGCCGGGCCAATTTGTCAGTCTGTGTGTGTGTGTGTGTGTGTGTGTGTGTGTGTGTGTGTGTGTGTGTGTGTGTGTGTGTGTGTGTGTGTGTGTGTGTGTGTGTGCCCGCCCAGCCTAGCTGGAAGAGATTGGGGAGCCTTCTTAGTAAGTGGATGAAACGATTTGGTTGGGTTTTTTTGTTGTGTGTGTGGTCATTGAGTTCAAGTTATTTTTTTTCTTATTCTCTGGTATCAGTAATGGCCCATGAACTCAATGCTAGTTAATCAGTGATTATCGTCATGTGTTTTGTGTTTGTAGATGGTAAAAAGAAACATTAAAATCGCATTTAGCTGATTGATTATTTGGCCACCTTCAAGACATTATTGTTTTGTTTTTTTCTCTCACAGTGCGTAGATTAGTATTCCAAATGCCACCCGCCCCTCCCAACATCTAAATGCCAAACTGGTTGCTGGAGACGGCCTTAAACTGTGGGAGCCCATGTGTGCACAAGTACACTGTGGTCTTTTGAGGGGGCTGCTGCTCACTGCGCAAACACACTGCGTAAAAAGCTGCCAAGCTGTCCGGAGAAACAAATGGCCAACTTGCCATGTCCCACCAAAGAACAAAACACAGTGATGGCTTTATAGCCCACAATATACATCCTCCACGCCATATGAAGACACGGGTCTGTTTCTGACAACAGATTGACTGTATGCTACATGTCAGACAAGATGTCTACACAGGAGTTTCACATGGTTTGTCCCATGCGCATCTGACTATCGGCGAAAGAGTGTAAAAATTCAGCTCTCTGAAGTCTGTGAGAGGCGCGAGGGTCGCTCCACTCCGACTCGACTATCTCCGCCCATCTGAATCCTTGCAGTGGCGGAGGGTGTCGACGAAGGGAAAGAGAAAGGCAGTGCGGATCCCTCTAGTCACTCCCAGCGCTGCCTCGGCCAACCTCTCCCGTGTGCCCGTTTGCGGACTCCTAAACGTGGTGAACTTCATTGCCTTTCCTTTTCATCGGTAAGTGCAATCCTAGTTTTATACTTTTCTGTATTTTTGGGGAGGAAGCGTGATTAGACTATTATTTGCTGAACTCGCATGTGTTTGTGTTTGTGCGTAAAACCAGCAGAAATATTTGAGTAGGCTATGGCAGCGAAATGAGAACCCGCTCATACATACTCATCGTTGCCATTGCGCCCAAACCACCATAGTGATGGAGAAGCTTGGTAGCGGAAACAGTGGGTGGAAAAAATATATTCTGCGTCAGTTCAAGCTTCTTGCCAGGGAGCCTAGTGTTCCGACTGCAGTTTATGTTTACAAAATACGGCTGTTCTCTTCGCTTGTCGCAACATTGGTTTTCCCGCTTACTTGAGAATGGCATGTTTTGAAGATCACGACCTTGTTACCAATCACAATACAACGCTAGAAATTGATATTTTGTGTTGGTGATTGCGTGCGTTTGAGCTTCGCTGCTGCGCGAGCTAACATAACGGGCACTGTGTGTGTGTAACGGTACAGTATAATTGATGGAAACAGGCGTGGTCGTGTCGGTCTGGTCGTCTCTGCTGGCAACGGTGCCGTGGTATTCAGTCAGAGGACAAATCTGCTTGTACCGCCAGTCTGCCATTTAGCACCAAACAAAATGAGGCGGCGTGGAATTGGTAGATAGGCCTAGATGCCGCTTTCGTGTGGTGCTCGAGCGACTTGGTTATGTAAATGGCGTCTAGAATGTGATATAAACTGGCAAGCGCAGCATGTTACTGTGACCTTACCTTTATGGTGGGATACCTCGTCGCTCACACGCCGTGGTGTTTACATATGCCTCGGCTAACTCAGTGCATGTGTCGTTTTGTGATAAAGTGCACAATGTTGTTCTGTTTATCTGCAAGTTACACATACGTTTAAGACCGAAGCACAAAGGCGATGGCCATTATTTACCAACAACAGAACTGGCGGAGCTTGCCACAGGTTACTGTCGTTCCACTTCAGGGTGATGCGTCGCGCGCAATGGGTTTCGAGACATTGTGCTAATAGCTATTTCCAAACAAGCCGTTGTTATAAGCAGCTATTGCGCATTTTGACACTGGGATGTGAACGCACATGGGAGAACTGTCATTGTTAGCCTACTGGCCTTGTTTATACTTGGATGTGTTGATTTTGCGCACACGTTGTGGTCGGTCTACAGATGAAAAACATTGGACTGGTGGTTGCATGAGGCATTGCTGCGCCGGAGCTGGCGCTGTTGCTGCAGCGCTGCGGCCTGTCCGAATCCACCCCGCCTGATCCTACCCGAGCATTAATCCGAAGAGCCTGCCATGCCATGTGTGTGTGTGTATGCGTGCGGGAGGGGTTAGCAATCCACGACACCACCCTTTTACCGTCCTCCTCCCCATCCGACTTCCTCACCATAACATACATACCATGCGCGCACAGCGCAACACACACACACACACACACACACACACACACACACACACACACACACACACACACACACACACACACACACACACACACACACACACACACGGGGAAGGGTTTAACGCTGCTGGGAACCCTGGGCTTTAGTAAAGCAAAACATTGGGCTGGTGATGTAACTCTGCCACGCATCTCCTGCCTCCCTCTCTCTCTCCCTCCCTCCTTCCCTCCCTCGCCTCTCGGCCGCTAGGCAACCACCATCGCCTGCTTCCCACAGAGAGTCTCTAGCTGCCTCTAGCAACAGGGAGAGTTAGTGGTTGGAGGCCTACATGTGGCCATGCTGTGGGGTTACCAGGGTTACCATTAATTAAGAGTAAGTAAGTCAACAGGAACATTGAATCATGTATACACATTTTCATTTATGTGAAACAACAGCACACGTGTCGCTACCTGTTTTGTAGTCTGTGTACCTGTGTGTAATTTAGTAAGGCTAGGCCTATGTTTTATGTATTCTAGAACACTGAACAGTATTTTGTAAGAACATGTTGTATGTACTGTGGAAGTAACGCTGAACAATTCAAAAATAGATCCTTCTGTTTTGTTGTTTTCAAATGAAACAGTTGTCAGCCCTCCACACTGGCTAGGCGACTGACCTCGGAACAGTTTCCCATGCACACAGAACAGAAGCTACTGCTATAAATCAACCACTTCAGTCGCAGTCTGTCCTGCTGGGTAACGTTAAATGTTAACTCTGATGGTGGCAACTCTCCCTTATCCTCTGTGGTGTTAGCATTGCTAGAGCCATTCTACACTACCAACCCAGTATATCTAACCAGAGCCGGACTAGGCAGTTGCCTAGGGCCCAGTCAAATCTGCCCTCAAAAGGGCCCCCCAAAAGTCAGCCCCGCCATGGAAAAGGTCAGCAAAAATAATTGAAGAGGAGACCCCTACATCTATATGTTGCCTAGGGCCCCCAAACGAGTAGAATCGTCACTGTATCTAACAAACTGAACACTCCACAGCTGTCTTTAATGGCTGATATTACTCTCTACCGTGTCAAGTGGATAGTCCCCCCCCTGCCCCCTGCCACCCCCACCCACTGCCAAAGCCTGCATGAATGGCCTTGTCATCCAGTGCCAAATCAGAGCCGTGCCTGCTAACAGTTGTGCATTGTTTGACTGTCGGGAGCGTACAATGACTGGCTGAAGAATTTCTGTCGTTCTCTCTCGCTGACACATGCACACGTACACA
The DNA here is from genome assembly GCF_034702125.1 of Engraulis encrasicolus. Taxonomy (NCBI): domain Eukaryota; kingdom Metazoa; phylum Chordata; class Actinopteri; order Clupeiformes; family Engraulidae; genus Engraulis; species Engraulis encrasicolus. The sequence continues at coordinate 11,493,375 of NC_085857.1, read as the reverse complement.
CACACACACACACACACACACACACACACACACACACACACACACACACACACACACACACACATGCATTCTCATTCTTTCTCGCAGTCATTCTCTCTATCTCTCTCTCTCTCTCTGTGGGTTCGGCAATGCATTGGTTGCTCTCTCTCTCTCTCTTTCACTCTCTCTCTCTCTCTCTCTCTCTCTCTCTCTTTCTCTCTCTCTCTCTCTCCTCCTCTCTCTCTCTCTCTCTCTCTCTCTCTCTCTCTCTCTCTCTCTCTCTCTCTCTCCCACACACACACACACACACACACACACAAACACATACACACACACACACACACACACACACTTCTCTCGAAAGTC
>NC_085857.1:11463030-11470530 GCF_034702125.1 Engraulis encrasicolus | reverse complement strand
ACACACACACACACACACACACACACACACACACACACACACACACACACACACACACACACACACACACATGCACGCAGGCACACACACACACACACACCACACACACACACACAGTCAGGCTGACATACACACACACACACACACAGATACATAAACACACAAACTACATTTACAAAGATGCAGGCTCACAGGCACACACGTGCACGCACACACGCACACAATTTTCCAGTCCCTTCTCCTTTTTGCTCTTAGCCCAATACCACCATTCTATGCTGACACAACTCAGAATTAAGTACTTGTAGGCCAACTAAAAAATTTATGATTTTCCAGATCCTAACTTCTCATCATTTCTGGTATATTGTAGTCGAGTGTGTCTTCCTCACTTGTATCATGGTATTGACTAGAAGACAGTATAGTGTGTCAATACTAGAGACATATTCCACCTCAAATGCATGGTATGACACACAGAACACACACAAACATGAGTGCACTTACAATGCATCATACGGACAAATGATTGTTATGAAGATACAGTTTGTTTGGGATCATACTCATTCAAAATCATACTTATGCACTTGGGTCAACTATACTACTGCACATGTACTTCTGATGTGCGTATTGTGTTATAACAAATCACCATGCACATGGTCATACATACACATGCTTATCATTAGGTTTCCCCTGATACTAGTGGTGTAGCGCAAAAACGTAAGAGGCTATATGTCATCACACAAGATACTACTACTCGTATATTGGCAGATAAAGAAGATATATGAGTTAATCATACTAAATAGCCGTCTATGCTACATGTGTTCATATCATTAGGCGTTGGCCAATGCCTGTGGTGCAGGAGGACAAGGCTATATGTCAAGGTCACAGTGATCTCTAATCCAGACTTGCATGTAATTCTATATAGCCAAGCCTCCTACCACTTTACTGTCTTCCTGACTCCCCCTTCCAGTCTTTCTTTCTCTTCACTCACTGTCTCTCTCTCTCTTTTTTTTAAGTCGTCTGGGTATCTCTTTTTCTCTCTCGCTCTTTCTGTCGTCTTGCTATCTCTCTTTCTCTATTCCTCTCTCCATCTCCATCTCCGTCTTCGCATCTTTCTTAATTACTCTCTCTCTCTCTCTCTCTCTCTCACACACACACACACACGCTATCTTTCTCTCTCTCTCTCTCTCTGCCTATCTGTCTCCATTTCACAATCCCCTCCACCCCCCCCCCCCCCCCCCCCCCCCCCCCCCCCCCCCCCCCCCCCCCTCTCTTAACACATCTGTGCATGGCATGGACATGATGAGGCCAGGGTGGGGGTTTTGTTTAATTCATCCACGCCGACTCGATACTGGGTCACAAAGCCCACTCTAAGCTCTCTCTCTCTCTCTCTCTCTCTCTCTCTCTCTCTCTCTCTCTCTCTCTCTCTCTCTCTCTCTCTCTCTCAGACTGCCTCCTACACAAACACACCAATCAGCCATACTCTGTCGATCTCTGTTCTAATGCCTGTCATGACACACTTGATTGTGACTCACTCACGAAAGCTTCCCTTATATCCATCCTCCTCATCCTTCATCCCTCCTCATCTTTCATTCCTCCTTCGTCCTCCTCTTTCTCTTCCTCCTCCTCTTTCTCTTTGCCCTCCTCCTCTTTCTCTTTGCCCTCGTCATCTTCGTCTTCCTACTCTTCTTCCTCTTCCTCTCCTCTTCCTCCTCCTCCTTCTTCTTACTCACCCTTCTCTTTTTCCTTCACCTCTTTGTCACGGTCTTCCTCCATTCCTTTCTCTTCCTCTTCCTCCTCCATAATTTAACATCATTCGTTTTTTTTTGCTTGTGGATGCAGCCTTGTGGAAAATGCTTGTGCATGCAGCGGTGGTACGCTCCATTGGAAAATAACATGGAAGGGGGGGTTTGGGGGGTAGATCATGTACTTACTACTGCCAGATATGCTCCCCACTACGTTTTGGCGCCTCTCAGCTACTGATGAAGATCACACATAGCTGTTGTATGTCCGTTCCTATGCGGGGAACAACAAAGTCATTAAAGGGACACTATGCAGGAAATGGTCAAAAAAGGTACTGCAACTATGCTGCTTATTGAAATTGGGCTGCCTATTGCCAAATTTGATCTTTACATGAAAGTTTACTAAGTATTAAACAGATATTTTCTAGTATGGTCCAAATACAGTCATTTTTGCAGCTAAAAATGGCTATTTTTGGAAATTCAAAATGGCGGACCATAGAGAAGATCCCCCTTTTCATGTATGAAAAGTGCAATTTTTCCAGTCATAATGAAAACTTCGAATTTGATGTTGGTGGTAAGTATTCATGAAAAAGGTAACATTAGTGTATGGGCAGCATGAATTCTGGAAATAAACAACTAAAAATCTCACACAGTGTCCCGCATACACATATGCATAGTGTCCCGCGCAAGTAATGTCCAGGTAGATATTAGAAGCATATTACCTGTGAAAAAGGAAAACAACTGCTGCACAGTGTATTGCAGCTTTCCTGGAATTATAGGGAAAACAAACAACACCCTTTTTCCATGAAGTAAAGAAAAGCTTGGAAGGGGATTTGTGAAGCCAGGAAGTGCTCCATAATGGCACTACAGAGAAACCAATATCAGCTCATTAGGTGTTGAGTGGCACAAAAAAACACACAGCACACATTCCCGGACACACACACACACACACACACACACACACACACACACACACGCTGACAAAACAGAGGAAGTGTATCTCGTGTATTACCGCCAAAGCCCCTTGCATTATGTTCACCATGAAGGAAGTCAAAAGCGTAATGATTTTATTGTGCGGTGGAAGAGGGCGGTGTACAAACTGTGTGTGTTCCAAATATTTTCCCATTTCCTTTGTTTTCATTTGATGAAGGGAAGAAATAAGGTATGATTTATGATGGCGCACAAGGACTGGAGTGCACAGGTCAGGTCAGTGTGTGTGTGTGTGTGTGTGTGTGTGTGTGTGTGTGTGTGTGTGTGTGTGTGTGTGTGTGTGTGTGTGTGTGTGTGTGTGTGTGTGTGTGTGTGTGTGTGTGTGTGTGTGTGTGTGTGTGTGTGTGTGTGTGTGTACAGGCTGTTTTCATTGCTTACATTGTTTTCACTTGGTGTCACTTAATAGTGCCCATTTCCTTTACATGACCCCATGTCAACATTGTCCTGCGCACGCGCACACACACACACACACACACACACACACACACACACACACACACACACACACACACACACACACACACACACACACACACACACACACACACACACACACACACACACACACACACACACACACACACGGAGGATAAGGTCAGGCCAAAGTCACACACACACACTGTCCGGGTCAGGGAACATGCGAGTGCTCCGAGACCTGGAGACTTTTATTTCCTTTTTTTAAATTCCCTTGTACCCAGTTCACCAGGTCAGGATACTGTGGAGTGCCTAGACAGACGGAGACTTTTATTTTTTTTAGATTGATTTTTCCTTTCCTATGTACCCCCCTCACCAGCTGAACAGGAAGTGGTGACCTCAGAGTTCTTTCCTGTCGGAGCCGAGAGAAGGGCAGGGCCGATTGTTTTGGTTTTTGAGGGTTTGAGTTAGTCTAAGCTGAACAGTATGGGGTGGGAAGTGATAAGGGACACAAAAAGAACGTTTTGGTGTTTTAAAAATAAGGCTCAAAATGAGATGATGTAATGGCTTGGTTTATTTTGGCTAATACTGAAGCAGATGATAGAAATAATAGAATAGTATTGTATTAATGAAATAAAAATTCTGAATATTGCAGAGTCAAGGTAGTCCATAACAATAACATTCTTTAAGTTCTTTCTAAAATGAAAAAAAAACATTAGAAAGATTCATAATATGTGACCTGAATTGTAAACGACTGTGCAAATCATATTTAAGTATAATACAGTAAGTGTCATAATGCATTGGTTTCCCTTCTCTCTGACTTGAGAAAGCCCTGCTTCTTTGAATTAATCTGTTATCTGACAGCACAGCCCTTTACACTCTTCAGAAATAGATTCAGGGCTAAAGATTTGTGGAGGCCTTTTGTTTAACAACCTCAAGTTCTCTTGTCACTGCCAGTTGCCAAGCTGTGGCGATTCATTGGAGACTATGTCAGTCGAATGGTTTTAGGTCAGTGGTAGTTTGAATAAATGATGGTTGTTTGGCCTCATAAGCAGCGTAAACTCACACAGTTACACACTGCCCTGAGCTATGACTTAAAACTCTTAGCTGCCCATACTGGCATGATTATAAAGAAGGTGATTTTTTGTACCTCATCGTCAAATAATTAATTGAGTACATTTTTAGAACGTTTCCTAAATGTGAAGAGACATTTCACGGCCAGAAGTGGTAGAGGGAGGTTACTTAAAGTAACGTGAATGCAACGCACACAGGCCTTGACAGCTTAGCATTGTATTAAATCACATCCAAATACTGTGCATTTACCATGTCCAAAAGCCAAGAGGACAGCAACTTAGAAGAGAAAACAGTAAATAAATGCAAAATAAATACTAAAACAGTAAATAAATGCATTTATATGCATCTCCTTTTGGTAAGCCTCCTCATTCATTTTGGTTGGTCACACTTTGTTCCGTCTTCTCTTCTCCGCCAATCCTCTTTTTTTCTCCTCGTCCTCCTCCTGAACCATTTTCTGCTACCCTTTCTCTACCTCCCTTTCCCCTCACACATCTATTTTTCCTCTTATTATCATTTCTTCCACTCCTCTTTTCTGCTCTCCTCTCCTTTCCCCTCATGTATTCTTCCCGTTTTTCCTCTTCTCTCCTCCTCCCTTTCTTTTTCTTCTCTTCTCCTCTATTCATCTCTGCTTTGCTTGCCTCTCTCCTACTACCCTTTCCATCTTTTCTCCTTTTCTCTTTTCCCTTTCTTTTCGTCCGGCTGTAACTCCACCCGTCTCCTGTGAGCTATCCATCAGCGTAGCAGCAGACGTCCCCTCTCTACGTCTACGTTGTCCTCTCTGACTCCCCCTCCCACATCAAACCACTGGAGCTATCTATATTTCATCAGGCTCAGCACACACAGCCACACATATGCACGCACGCACACACTCACACAGACACACACATACAGAAGCACACACACACACACACACACACACACACACACACACACACACACACACATACACACACACACACATGCACACACTCTGCATGCACACACTGAAATGTGCAGACAGACTGAGTGGGAGAGATAGACAGATACACAGAGACAGACAGAAAAAGGGGGGTAAGTGAATGAGAGTACAAGAGGGGGGAATAGGGGTAACTATGAAGAGCAGAAGAAGGGAGGGTAGAATAAGAGGGGAGGGAGTGAGAAGGGGAGAGAGCGAGTGAGTGAATGAGTGAATGAGTGAGGGAGTGAGTGAGTGATCGAGTGAATGAATGATTGGGAGATGGAGATGGAGAGATGGTCTTGCAGGGAGGAGAGGAGGGAGATGGAGATGGGAGGAGAGAGGGATTGAGTGAGTGAGTGAGTGAGTGAGTGAGTGAGTGAGTGAGTGAGTGAGTGAGTGAGTGAGTGAGTGAGTGAGTGAGTGAGTGAGTGAGTGAATGACTGATTGGGAGATGGAGATGGAGAGGAGAGGAGGTCATGAAGGGAGGAGAGGAGGGTGACGGAGAGGGAGAGGAGAGATGGAGAGGAGGGTGACGGAGAGGGAGAGGAGAGATGGAGAGGAGGGTGACGGAGAGGGAGAGGAGAGATGGAGAGTCGGGGTGGGAGGGAGTGTACAGTAATGACAACCAGACCTCGCCGATCTGCACCCCAAAAACCCCCACTCATCGACCCCCTACACCCCAGACCCCCCCAATCTCACCACCCCTAAAATCCCAACTACTCAGTCACCCCAAACCCCATCCCCATCCATGCTTCAGGATCCCCGTATTTCCACAGCCCACAAAAACACCACCAAACCCCCCCATACCACCCCTTCCATCCCCCAAAACCCCAGTCCACAACCCCTATCCCCCCTTTCATTCTTCGAAACTCCACCCCATCCTTCCCCCTGGACCCCCATTTCCCCCCGCTGACGTACATATTTTTTTTCCAAATCCTGACCCTACTTAGCTGCACCCCCAACGTCCCCACACACACACACACACACACCCCACTGATAGTTGCACACATCATCCTCAAATTCATGACCGCCAGTTCCCCCACACATATTGCCCTCACATCCTGATGACAACCAGACCTTACTTCACCACTCTCTACCCGATACCTCCCCATTTTTCTTCCCCTTCTGTGACACATATCGCCCTCAAGTCCATAAGACAACTAGACTTGCACCTCCATCATCTAAAACCCCCGCCTCCCCACCCCCTCCTTTTTCAAACCCAGATGACAACCAGACCTTACCTAACCACAACACCCCCCCCCCCACACACACACACACACACATACTCACACAAACCCTAATTAATTTTTCTTCCTCCTCATATATCGCACATATCCCCCTCAAATAAGACAACCAGACTCCTCCATTCTCCGACCCCCATACCCCTATGCAACCCCCCCCCTTTCCTTAACGCACACATCATCCTCCAATCCAGATGGGATGTATTCAATTCCCCCTCCCAGCCCCTGCCAAAACACACAAGAGATGAAGTGTGGATGGAGCAGAAAAAAGATGGAGGTTTTCAAGGCGATTTCAACACGACGTAAATCTTTTTCGCCACATAAACATGGTAATCCGAGGAATATGACACATACATTTGTCGTACTGCTGCAAAATTGTTGTAGACATTACAAAAGGATTTTTTTGCAATTTGTCAAGTGTGAGGCTAAAGTTCTCCTGTATTTCTAATGGTTTTCTACTCGAGGATCACTGCATTGCCTCTCAGAAATGACCAATGACGATTATATACAAGTTTGTAGATGTTGTTTATATCACTTAGAAGTAACGCACCTATTAATGGGTCACTCGTTGCAGTCTGCAGACCACACTTTGAGAAAAACTCAACATGTTGGTACTGCTCCAGTCTATGTGACACATACACTGATTGGGTAGAATGGTAGGCTATGCAGTATAATACGGTATTATGTAATATGTAGTATGTTATATTATGTTAGCCAGAGTTGGTGAAAGGGATTTCGCAATTTGTAAAGTCATTGCAACCACACACGCGTGCAAACACACACACGCGTGCAAACACGCACACACACACACACACACACACACACACACACACACACACACACACACACACACACACACACACACACACACACACACACACACACACACACACACACACACACACAGCAGTGACTCTAACCTGTGTGTGGTGTGCGTGTGGCGAGAGCTAGCGAGAGAGAGAGTAAGTGAGTGTGCCAGAAGTGGGTTCTAATGCTTATGAGGAGATGTAAACAGGCCACGGTGGAGTTAGCGCCATTAGCGCAAATGTTTGGACGGCGGGTTATTCATCTGCCCGAGGAGAGGGGTGGAGGAGGGAGCAGGCCCAGG
>NC_085857.1:11440530-11458030 GCF_034702125.1 Engraulis encrasicolus | reverse complement strand
GCTTCTGGGATTGTGCACAGCAAAGCCTCGGCCAAGTTGCCACGGTGAAATTGCCAGCAATTAGGCTAAACAGAGATGGGCTGAGCACCGCCGACAAAGCAAGCGAACAAGCAAGCGAGCGCGGCTCCACTCAAAGCACTGTGGGATTTCTGTTGTTGAGATTTCTCCCTGCGATACCTCACACACACACCTCCCCACACACACACCAGCATCTCCCTGTAGAGTCACCTCCAGACACACACACACACACACACACACACACACACACACACACACACACACACACACACACACACACACACACACGCACACGCACGTACACACACACACACACACACACACACGCACGCACACACACGCACACACCTTCACCAAGCCAGACCAACACATCTGTTCTCCATACATCATCTTCTCTTTTCTGCATGCTCTGCTCTGCTCTGCGTGTTTCTTGTCCTTCTCACCCCATCGTCTCTCACCATATAGAAGCCACACCCCTCCACCATCCCCCTACTCCCTATTCCCCCCACCCTGTCCTCCTTAACGTCCTCTCTCTTTCTCTCTCTCACACACACACGCACGCATGCACCCAAGCACACACGCACGCACGCACGCACACACACAAACACACAAACACACACACACGCACGCACCCACGCACACACACACACACACACACACACACACACACACACGCACGCACGCACACACGCACACACGCACACACGCACACACGCACACACACATGCGCACGCACGCACGCACGCACGCACGCACGCACGCACACACGGACGCACGCACCCACGCACGCACGCACACACACACACTTTTTTTGTTTTACCTCCAACCCCATCCCACTTCTCCTTCTCCCTATACAGGTTAGCTCCATCTCTCCTTCCTTCCTTCTCTCTCCCTTTTCTACATACACACACAGCCACCCGCCTTGACGTATTCTGCCCTTACACAACTCACTTCCAAGTTCCAACACAATCCACAAACCCCCAGCCCCATCCCCATCCCACCGCCCCTCCTTCCATCTCTCCCTCTCTCCCTTCTTTTATAATTTTTTTTTATTAACAGATTCTGCCCCTACGTACTGTACATACCCCACACCCCCCATTTCTAAACCTCAACCTTAAAGTGATACTGTCCCATTTTTGGAAATAAGCTTATTTTACACCTCCCCTTGACTTAAATAATAGGGTCTTGCCGTTCTCCTGTACTTTCAACCGTTCTCTTGATATGGCCGTGCAAATTTTACCTCCAAACTAGCAGTTAACATTGAGTCCTATGAGACCAGTTAGCCGCCAGCTGGTCTCATAGGTCTCAATGTTAACTGCTAGCATAGAGGTTCCCAGAGAACCGTTGCAAGTACAGGAGAACGGTAAAACCCTATTATTTAACTCACTATGGGGAGGTGTAAAATAAGCTTATTTCCAAAAATGGGACAGTATCACGTTAACCCTATCCAGACCGGGCTTTTTTGGCATTCCTGGGACCGGGGGGGGGCTCTTTTGGCCCCCACCTCATAACTTAGGAACCGAATGACGTATGACCACCAAACTCGGAGGAGATGATCGTCAGCCCAAAATCTATGATTGACATCAGTTTGGTGTCATTATTGGGTATTATGACGTCATTATGACGTCACTTCCTGGTTTTATTGCCCAAAATGTCACCGTGATGTATTTTCCATCTAACTTGGGTAATGCACATCAATTGTAGTTATTATGTGCATCAGACCACTTCAAATGTAGACAAGGGTTTCTGATGCTAATGAAAATGTAAAAAATATGAAAAATTGTGTGACAAAATCACGTCGTAGATATGGCAAAGCGGCTTCAGTTTCGTATAACATAGCCGCAAGCATTCAGCCCTCAACAACAGGATATATTATTACCAAATTTGCAGGCCATGATCTACATAAGACACACAAGCAATGAGAAATAAAAAGAAGTGAAATTGAGGTGAAATGTGCATTGGTAAAGATAAAAGTAGGTATTTGATGATGTCATCAAATTAGCATAAATTAGCAACATTTTATAATAATTAATTTAGCAAATATTATATTTGGTTAAGTTATGCTAATGTAATGGAATAACTATACAATAAGTAGTACGCAATAAGGAGGGTACACTGATGAGACTCAGATCAGTGATTTTCTGTCAGACGTACCTGTCAGAAAACCGTTGCCATGGCAACAACAAAAATGATAAACCTAATCTTTTGGTATCACACTGAAGCCAACTTCATTTTAGGAAAAGTCACAAAGTTTCGTAGTCATAGCTTAAGTCATTCAGGAGTTATACGACGTCAAAGTTGGTGCGGGCACTTTTAGCTCCCCCGGTCTGGATAGGGTTAATCTATCCTCAATGTCCCCCAAAAAACAAAAAAAACCAACCCCATCCATCTCTCTTTCCTCATACCCCCTTTTTTAAGGTATTCATCCATCGCAGCCTCGAACGAACACCACAATGTGATGTTATGGATATATAACGTCTTGGACGCTTGCCTGTGTGTGTGTGTGTGTGTGTGTGTGTGTGTGTGTGTGTGTGTGTGTGTGTGTGTGTGTGTGTGTGTGTGTGTGTGTGTGTGTGTGTGTGTGTGTGTGTGTGTGTGTGTGTGTAAACATCGCCCTTGGCCAGCTCTTCACAGTGCTGTTTCTCTGTCTGGAGAGAAAAACATGAAGAGAAAGAGAAATGCCCAGCTGTTATTAGTCAAGCACAGTTTGGTCTTTGCGGCATGCCGTAGTCGCACTTTAGAGTTCAGATTTCTGTTTTCACACACTCTCTCTCTCTCTCTCTCTCTCTCTCTCTCTCTCTCTCTCTCTCGCTCTCTGTCTTTCTCTCTCTCTCTCTCTCTCTCTCTCTCTCTCTCTCTCTCTCTCTCGCTCTCGCTCTCTCTCTCTCTCTCTTACACACACACACACACACACACACACACACACACACACACACACACACACACACACACACACACACACACACACACACACACACACACACACACACACACACACAGTACACCCAAACCCACACACGCACACACACACTTTCCTTTAAGTGCCCTGTCTTTGTTGTTTTGGCGGAACACTGTATATGCGTATGTTAACGAGGCGAAAAACGAAAAGGGGAGGAGAGGGCGGGAATAAGGGCAATGAAAGAAGGAGGAGAAAATAACAGAAAAGAAAAGAAAAGAAAAGAAAAGGGGGGAGGATTTAAATCATTCTAATGATGATTAATGGTCCTCATGATTGAAGTCGATGCTGGCTCCGATACGGTCATATTTACTCAATGATGTAACAGTATTGTTGTTGTCAAACAATCGCTGTTATAATGTTTCTCTCGGACCAGCCCCTAGGTGAAAGATATGATCCAGATGTTTCTTTATCTTGCAGAGGTATTGACATATTTCTGCCCTGGTCAAATATAGCTTAAGAAATGCCATTGCTTTTTCTCTTCCTTTCTATCTCTCTCTCTCTTTTTCTCTCTCTTTCTTTCTCTCTTTTTTCTCTCTCTCTCTCTCTCTCTCCCCCCCCCTCTCTCTCTCTCTCTCTCTCTCGCTCTCTCTCTCTCTCTCCTGTACGGTTGTTTGATTTTCATTTTGCTCTCATATCCCAGCCACGGTTCCCTATTTGGATTGGGATTACGGGAAATTCCTACGTCCTCCGTGTGATAACAACACACAGTGTTCTCTCAAGAGAAGTTCCCTAGCGGTAGGTGCATCTGTATCCGTCGTCACATTTCAGCTGGTATAATGGTGGTGCTATCTCTTCCCCTCTACGGCTAGTCACGCCTTGTGTGCAACTGCTTAACCCAGGGGTGTCAAACTCAAATTCACAGTGGGCCAAAATCTAAATCTGTCGAATGTGCCTACACAGTCTGTTGTAAATGAGTGGTAGACATCACTGATGCATTTGTATGAGCATGTGACGCCCAACATTTCATGTTCAAGTCATATTAAAATACATAAATGTGTAGTGGGGGCCAACTGTAATACACATTTGAAATGATCTCGCGGGCCAAATAAAATGACTCTGCGGGCCAAATTTGGCCCCCGGGCCTGAGTTTGACATCCCTGGCTTAACCCATTGATGCTGGATGTTGCGTTGGGCAACATTGGCCCTGCTGCCTGGAGCTGCATGACGCAACATTCAAGCTCATGAGATTTGAGAAAATTGTATTAAAAATCTTGGTATGTTAGAGCTGAATGAACACATTCTAATGCAAGATGAGGGTCTTAGCGTTCAAATGCAACTAAGTGCATATTTTTATGTGCTTCAGGGGCTGAGATATTTCGATTTTTATAGGCCGAGGGCAACTTTTTTAAAAAAAGGGCCTAGGCATTCATTCTCCATCGGAGGGTCTATCGTCATGTTTCTGATGCCATGATACCCCCCACCCTCCCTCCTCGTCTCTACACCTGGTAGCGACATATTTGCCCAGTCATATGAGTGTGTCTGCTTGTTTTATTCTTGAGATATGTGTATTACATGGTATTTACTTTGTAATTGCCCCCTTTTACCCGTTAGATACCATGTAACTGCTCTGTGTTACCCTGTTGTTACGCAGAAAGTACATACGTGTGACATACACATACATGCAATACATGCCACTGTGGTGTGGTGCATGAGTCACAGGCAACTGAGGTGCTGTTTCCACGTAGCAGGATATTTTTTTAGCAGGGTATTTTTTTCTCCTGTTCAGGTGTAAACGCAACATGTGGATAAAAATAAATCCTCCATTGTAACAAATGTGTTTCAGCCCCCTAAACAGGATATTTTTTTCTCCTGCTTTTTTTTTTTCTCCTGGATTTTAAATATCTGCTAGTGGAAACGGGAGGCCAAAACCAATGCAAAACCAATGCAACCAGGAGAAAAAAATATCCACATATAAAAATATCCAGCTACGTGGAAACAGCACCTAAGGATGAACATAGAACATAGAGCAAGAGAAGGAGACAGATGACAAGGATTATGAAATCAGCTGTCATCTGACCTTGTTACTGAGGTGGGGCCCGACAAATGTTCAGCACTGAGGTCTGTTCTCTCTTGAACTGAATCATGAAGTCATTGCTTAGAAATCTGGAGACTCTCAACACTGCAGCATTGCATGTGTGTGACAAGATAGTGTTTCTAAGCAATACCAGTGTACTGTGTCCACTAATGTCTCTTTTCTATTGCCGTTTTTCTGGTAGGTCTACAGCTCGATACAGTGTGACTCGGCAGACACTTTTTGCTTTTCAAATAGAGCTGTATGTGACATAAGAAAGACTGTTTAAGCAATGCATGCCAATGTGATCTGAAAGTCACGTGGCTAAAGGAGAACATAGCTACAGCAGCACAGACTGGGAGAGAAGGTACTTTCTGGACAGGGAGGGTTATTGCTGCATTGCATATGTATGACATAAGCCTGTTTCAGACCATTTAAGTAGTATGTAGTACTGAGAGGCCACTACTGTAAGTTATAGATGACTGAGGCTGGACTGCAGAAAGAGTGGAACAGCCAGGGGCCTATTCTGGACATAGAGGGGCAGTGTGGTTGGTCATCGCTGAATTGCATATGTGTGACGTGAGACAGTGCAAGAGATAAAAAAAAAAACACACACTGTGGACACAAGTCACAGAAGACTGAGAAAGAACATAACTTCAGTAGAGACAGAAAGAGAGACAGAGAAAGAGAGAGACAGAGAAAGAGAGAGAGAGAGAGAGAGAGAGAGAGAGAGAGAGAGAGAGAGAGAGAGAGAGAGAGAGAGAGAGAGAAGGGTCGACAAGGGCCTGGGGGTATTTTGCAGATAGAGGGACACTGCGGTCTGGTGGGTTCCCTTCAGGAGCCCTGGAGCTGGAAGAGAAGAACAGAATGGCTTTTCAAGAACACTGTGGCCCCGGGGCCTCGCGAGGTCGTCACGGAAACTATGGGAACTCCACAACCTTGCGGCCATGGGAGGATAGACCTCCAGGACACACACACACACACACACGCACGCACACACACGCGCACACTCACACACACACACACACACACACACACACACATACACACTCCACACACACACACACACACACACACACACACACACACACACACACACACACACACACACACACACACACACACACACACAGGGGCACATATGGGGCCCTGGAGAGTTGTTAGGCATATGGGTCTTATGTGAACCAAGCAGAAGAGTGGGATGGGACAAATACGGTACTTAAATATGGCAAAGTAGTTGAACTTGAACTTAAACTTTAACTACTTAAAGATGTTAAAACTGATGGTGGAATTACTTCTCACATATAGGCCTACTATGTAGTATGCTAAAGTATGCATGTAAACTTCCTGAGTGGCTATTAGACTGTTAGTCACTGTTAGACTGTCAATTCAATATCAGGAACGTTTGATTCAATAGCTAGGCTACAAAATGGTGAATGACTTTGAGAGTTTGATTTACACGGCAAAATGTACTTTGTGAAGAAATGAGTTGCAGAAAGGCCACATTCGTCTCAAATGCTTACATAAGCTCGCATAAGCAGTAGCAATACTTTTGCTTTGGGACGTTTTGAAGCAACGGGAGAAACACAATTAAAATACAGAGAGGTGTTTAATTCCCAGACAGATATCTTGATGTGGTAGTGTTTATGGAGTTATTGAGATCCTAGAATGGTGTTCGGACCATAATGCACTGCATTATATATCTCCTGCATATGCTTTAGTAGCGACAGCTGGTAGATGGACTTCTTAGCCATATGCAGCGAAGATAGCTAGCAGATCAAAGAGAAGTAATAAAACGTTTTTTTTTTCTTTTTTTTAACTGAAGGAAATTTGGTTGTCCATATGCATGGGTGATGATATACAGCACATCTGAAATCTGGCAGAGCTAAGATGTGCAGAAACCGTTTTAAATCCCAAAGCCATGAGGACGGGCGCTAATACGTAGATGCTCTGACTGCAAAATCCTCTGCCTGTGGCTACAACAGTAACTCAAGTTACAACAACAATACTTCGACATTCGATTCTTTAAGTATATAGAGATATGCCAATGTAATAGGTTGCTATGGGCACCTAACATGACCAGGTTCCGGTCTGCCTAGAAGGGCGTGTCATAATACTCCTAGCATGGAATAGAACAGTCCTTAGGTCTGCCTAGGTCTGCCTAAAGGGGGATCCCCCCCTCCCCCCCTTGCAATAATAGAATCCGGAAACAATGGGCCAATGGGACCTCTCTCTCTCTACTCTCTCTGCTTCAGAGGCCACTAAGCAGATCATCCTGTGCATCATGAGAACCCCTCTACAGTGGGCGGTGGCAACCCAAAGGTTGCAGGTTCGAGCCCCGCTTGGCCTGACTCCATCTGTGTGTCCTTGAGCAAGATACTTAACCCCAAGTTGCTCCTGGTGGCAGGGTGGTACCCTGCGTGGCAGCCACGGCCACCGGTGTGTGAATGTGAGTGTGAATGGGTGAATGTGAGGCATACAATGTAAAGCGCTTTGATTGCTCGAAGGAGTGGAAACCCCAGCGGACAGCCCCAGCTTATCTGAAGGACCTACTAACGCCTTATGTTACTGGAAGAGAACTGCGCTCATCCAGCACAAGCCGTCTGGCTCTGCCATCCAGTCGCTCTAGGTACTCCCAGTCAAGATTGTTCTCCGTTGTGGTACCCAAGTGGTGGAACAGTCTCCCAGAGGCAGCAAGACTAAGCACATCTCTTGCAGCCTTCAAGAAACAACTAAAGACATTCCTCTTTCGAGAGAATCTACTAGACTAATGCTTGAACTGGCCTTGCCCCAGGGCAGACTCCTGACATGATGTTTAGTTTAGTTTAGTTTGTGAGTGTGTGTGTGTACTCGTTATTTACTCTTTATAAAAAAAAAAACTAACCCTCTTTGCAACTGCACTTGTTGTTCTGTATATCTCCTGTGCCTTGCTTGTGATGTTGATTATGGCTTGATTATGTCCTCTTTTGAAAGTCGCTTTGGTTATAAAGCGTCTGCCAAATGCAATGTAATGTAATGTAATGGAAAGGCGCTATACAAATGCAGTCCATTTAACATTTACCATTCACAGCACTTTGGCCCTGTATTACTGTACATGACTACCTCGGTCCTTTCCCATAAAGCCCCATTGATTTTTAAAGTGTAGTAGATAGGTATAGGTGGTTTATTCCTGTTCCATCTGATCGATAATGTTTTGTGCTCTTGTTCTCTTGTTCTCTGTCGGTTCATTTCGCTGCTTTCATTTGTTTTTCCATTATGTCAGACTGGCGCTTATGGAGATGAGGAGGGTTTTTTTTTTTGTGCGGTGCGTAATGGACTGAAATTGAATCAGAGCCATGTGCACTCCCGCAGCGGATGAGGAACGCTCCCTTGTACGAGGCGGGTGGGGCGAAGTGGACGAGGAGAAGTACGTACAGTAGGATGGATGAATGTCCGGTCGCGTCCTATTTTGCCCATCAGCCGCGTTGGCAGTTAGCAAGCTCATCATTCCTGGTTTAAGCTTTTAGACCTTCCTCTTTCTTCTTCTTCCTCCTCCTTGTTGAGCTGCTTATGAAGGCAGTTTGCTAATCTACTGTAGAGATGGGGTGATGTTTGTTTTTCATCGCTGGTGTGGTATTGAGGAGATTGAGACACAGACATCAGCTGATTCTGATTATCTTTTTGAAAAGTTCTTCCTATCCGTCCGATATTTACTTTCTCTATTCCAAAATCATTTGTAGACTTTGTGTTGTCACTGACACTTTGCGAAAATGTTTATGTCTCGGTCTGGCCTTAAATGTCTCTAAAAATTCACCGAACACTATATCAGAATGTCAGTATATTTTAAAAAATATCAGCAATATACAAGGATTGGACAACTGGTGTCTCCTTCTATTTCTACTGTATTATGACAGTATCCAATGGAAGTATGTCGTGTCAATACCAGATGGTGCCTATTTTACACACCAGAAAAAAATGTCTGGTGATATTTTTCTGGCTTGTCTTGTTTCCTGGCAACCTCAGCAGGTGGTCAGTTGAAGAGGGTTCCATCGCAGAATTCCAACAACATTCCATTCCATTCCGATCCATTCCAGACTGCTGTAGATCTACTGTATATGAAGAAAACCTTGCAATGTTTTCCTTTTAACCACTCACACGCACGCATGCTAGCACGCACGCACACACACACACACACACACAAGCAATGCTGTATGTTAAATGTCATGTACAGAACATTAAATTCCAGAATGTTGAGTAATTTTAGCAGCAAGATATGGTATGGCGATGAAAAAAAAGAAATTTATTATATTTCCAGTGTACGTAAATCCAGTTTTGAGAAAATGTGTGGATGCCCTGTGTCATGTTCTCGAAGAACTGAAATGCCTGATGATGGGCTTATGTGAAACATCACAATCGAGAAATGTTCCATGAGGGCGCACAGGTGTTGCTGCGCATAACTCTGCTCTTTGGTTTTCCTATTATGGCTCGACAAGGAGGCTGTGCATGCCTTCGACCTATACAATCAGAGATAGCAGACATAGTTGGACTGTGAGAGGGGGAGAGGTTGGGCGAGGTGTCTGTGAAGTGTCTGTGTGTGGGTGCGGGTGTGTGTGTGTGTGTGTGTGTGTGTGTGTGTGTGTGTGTGTGTGTGTGTGTGTGTGTGTGTGTGTGTGTGTGTGTGTGTGTGTGTGTGTGTGTGTGTGTGTGTGTGGTTTGCGGGTATGCGTGTCTGCATTTCTGCATGTCTGTCTGTGATGGGTGTGTGTGTCTGTGAGTAAGGGGCGAGGTGGCGAACAGTTGGTATTCCAGAATGACCTGACTTTGCTTGCCCATCCCTGCCCCAGGCTTAGAGAAACCATGAGTAGTGGGAGAATGCACGCTCGAGATGTGGGCGTGGGTCAGCGTGTTGTATGTGACTATGTGGGTGTGGGTATTTGTATGTGTGAGAAACAGAGTGAGAGAGTGAGTGAGCGTGTGAAAAACAGAGTGCTTGTTCATGTGTGTGAAGCACAGGGAGACACTATACGTGTTGAATAGTAAATCAGATGCTGCACAGTATACTATGTGTACGTGGTTGAGTCCATACATTAGTGCTTTGCATGTAACATTAATAGATCAAACGGCCTATTATGGTATGGCATGTAGCTAGCGTGCTGTAGCGTAGCCATGGTGGTGGTCGGTATAAATTATTGCTGTTGATCTAAAATGTATGGGCCGGCTGTGTGTGAGCAATTATGGTAACGAAGTGATGAATATGTATGAACAAAGGGAACGGTTAATTTCTGTGACTGTTTTTATGGGTGTTATATGAGGGGGGGTATGTATGAGAGAGAGAGAGAGAGAGAGAGAGAGAGAGAGAGAGAGAGAGAGAGAGAGAGAGAGAGAGAGAGAGAGAGAGAGAGAGAGAGAGAGAGAGAGAGATTGCTTAACACAAAATTGCCGTTACATTTTGTTATGGGCTGTAAGATGTCGTGTCAGCTTGACCTGAACATTTGACACTGGTTTGGGAGTTGCAGGTTCGAATCCCACCTGACCTCTCCCTACATGTCCATCCATGGTTGAAGTACCCTTGAGCAAGACACCTAACCCCACATTGCTCCAGTGGCTGTTTGCAATACTCCGAAAAAATGTAACTGCAAGTTGCTTTGGAGAAAAACGTCAGCCAAGTGTAATGTAATGTAATGAAAAGGGCACAGGCGACCATGCACACTTTGCACTAACTAACAATCCTCCCACATCATCTTCCCCATGATCTTCCCCATCACCCAGTCTTCCTACCACACCTCCTAGCATGTTCCCTCATACTACACTCCATGCAGTTCAGTTCTAGCACTTAGTGAGCTCCCAGAGAATTGCTGTATATTTGTTATGGGCAGTTACAGTTAGTTGGGCAGCGTTGTCAGCAGTTCTCCTGCCCACTTGACCTGAACAGTTCGCAGAAAACAATGCACCAGTGGTGTCCGATTATTTTTCTATATGGGCCAAATTGTGTTGAGCAAGTGAGGCTGTGGGCCAAACCAACACCCCAACCCAATGAGAAACAAGTTAGATGTCTGGACAGAGAACAGGTTTTCACTTTTCCGGTTTCCCTTCTTGTCAATGTCTGTTATGAGACTGTTAGCATAAGATCTTACTCTCTGTGAAAGCTTTGGAGAGACATGACCCACTGAAGTTTAGTGATGGAAAATCTCACACATTTATGTTTATATTTGTTCTGACCTCATGGTGGGCCAAATGTTTGCCATGCCTGGGCCAGATTTGGCCCGCAGGCATTTGTTTTTGAGAGCAAGGCTGTTACACCGTCCTCCCACTGTAACACATAATCTTCCCCCATCAACCAATCTTCCCACCACACCTCAGTGGATATTTCCTCACGCACAGATGTTACGACCAAATTGTGAACCCTCGGAAATAAAAGTGTCCCGAATACCAGAGCTACTGTACTGTACAACAACAGCCGTGCTGAACAGCTCAGTTCAGTTCAGGCCCCTTTGTGAGCATGCAGAGAATTTCCTTCAGTCTCCTGCCTGCCTACGTGTCAATAATGCATGGCATGCAGGCCTTGTAGCACGAGGGCTTAAAATAAAATATGCTTTCCTGCAGTAGTGGGGGCACGTGAGGCATAAATGGGGGGGGGGGATAAGAGAGCACTCCATGTGCACTTTACGGCATACAGGGGTGAATTTCTCGAAATAGAAGTTGTTAGCCTGTTAGCAACTTCGGTAGTTGCCAATGGGAAAATGCATTGAAAACAGCAAGGTAGCTAATGTAGTAAGCAACTTTGGTTTCGAGAAATCCACCCCAGTACAGTGAGGACATAGGGGAGAGCATTAGAGGTTGTGTGTGTGGTTTTTTTAAATGTATTTCTATAAGATGAGGTGAAAAGTATAGGGATGCACGATACCACTTTTTTTGAAAACCGATACATTCATGTCTGTACTTGTCGATACTGAGTAGTACTGATACTGATGCTTTAACCGCCAACATGCATTGAAAATGAATGCACAGCACCTGTGATATTTGTTTTATTGTCCATGGATGTGTGCTTGTATGCATGTGTCTGTGTTTGTGTATGCTTTTAGCTTACCTATACAGTACATACTGGATGTACAGTATGCTCTTCTAGTACTGAAGTACAGTACAGTATTTAATCGATACAATGAATGTTTGCTCCTTTCAGCTTGACAAGGGATGCTGGTCTGAATTAGTGGAGAGGAGGTTTAGTGGAGGTTTTGGTTTAGGGAGTGTTCTGTGAATGGAGGACTGTTAGTTTTGGCTCGGAATCTTCAACACATTCCGGCTGCCAGAGTTCCTTCTCCCAAACTGTTACACTGTGTACGTTCTGCATATGGGAGTCATTCCCAAGCGCCTTTCCCTTCACTAAGTCAACACAGTATTGTGATTAAGTCAGATCCAATTGGGACGGCTAACTCCCCAAGTTCAGATATACACTATACTGGTGCTCTACCATGTGTGTTGTGTTTTCCCCTTAAAATAATGAAGGTATCTTGGCCTTTTGTACCTTTTTGCGTCATCAGTATTATCCACACTTTCACAGATTAAAAACTCAAGCAGCACAGTATTTTGATAGCCTGGTCCAAATGGAAAGAGCAATTCCCAAATTCAGCGATATATTCCAAATAAATGGTGGTCTTTTGCCCTTCTGACTTCATCAATGTAATTGCAAACTTCTGGAGATAAAAACTTGTCCAACGAGATGTTTTGATTGCCAGATCCAAATCAGAACTGGGTTCAGCAATGTCATATTTTAAATTCATATACTGTATACATATTTGCTCCCAAATGAATGGTGCTATTTTGCCCTCTTCTATCTGTGACGTCACTGATGTAATTGTGCTCTTCTGGAGATAAAGGCTCCTCCTGCCAGACTCACCCCAGATGGCACCTCCAGAGCGCTGCAGAAACAACAACCTGCAAAAATAAGCTGCAGGGGAGAGAATAACAGAAGAGCTGAAGAGCGAGATGGAGATGGATACAGTATAGCTAGCAATCTCTGTTCTCTCTCTCTCTCGCTCTCTCTCTCTCTCTCTCTCTCTCTCTCTCTCTCTCTCTCTCTCCCTCTTTCTCCCTCTCTCTCTCTCTCTCTCTCTCTCTCTCTCTCCCTCTTTCTCCCTCTCTCTCTCTCTCTCTCTCTCTCTCTCTCTCTCTCTCGTTCTCTCTCTCTCTCCCTCTCTCTCTCTCTCTCTCTCTCTCTCTCTCTCTCTCCCTCTTTCCCTCTCTCTCTCGTTCTCTCTCTCTCTCTCTCCATCCCTCCTTTTCCTCCCACGCATGGCGTTGCATTGGCGAAGAGCCTGTGTATTTCAGGAGGACATGGTGGTGAATTGAGTCTTGTGTGCTCAGCTGTTGCATAGTGTTCTGCATATGAATATTATTCAGAGGGCAGGTCAGGAAAAAAATACTGTTCAAGAAATCAGAACAAAATAGCCGGACAGAGATTTGTTGCAGAAAAAACGGTAGTGACAAGCAAAGTTTTGGAACAGTTGGTCTAAGTTTTTTTTTCACATATTTTAAACTCTATAACCAGTATAGGAAAAAATCACTGAAGAATAGCGAGTCAGGACAAAACGTTGCTACAGGGTTGTTTTGCAAGATTATTCTGCCCCTGAAGCCTGATTCACTTTTCTCCAGCAGTGATGTTATCATTCGTTGGCCCCATGTCTCACTCAAGATGCCTGAAGTGATTTTTCAAGTTTTCCCCCTCCCCAATAAAACATCAAGATAAATTCAAACTCAATTCAGCCCAGTCTCTCCAGCGCACAGCTGCGAGTGGTATTTATATGACCAGATCCACCAGGCCAGATCAAAGCTATATCTGAGCCAATCACAGCTATATGAGGGCCAGATCTGGGCCAGAGTCGGATCAGATCAGTCCCACCCCACCTGCCAGCTGGGGAAGAGTTTAAGGACCCCCCACTGATGTGAGGTCCTCTGAGGACACAAGGAGGAGGAGGAGGATGAGGATGGTGGTGATGATGATGATGATGGTGATGATGATGATGATGATGATTGGTGTTGGTGAAGATTATGAAGATTATGATGGTTGTTAGTGGTGAAGGTGATTTGTATGATTTTATGATTATGATAATAATAGTAATTGTGATGAATATTATTATTATCGATGTCTTGATATTATTATTATTATTATTATTATTATTATTATTATTATTATTATTATTATTATTATTATTATGGGAGGGAGACCAGAAATGTTGGTATTTTCCCAGAGCCTGTGATTGTTTGCAAGAGACCTCGTTCTACCAGACAACAGTGTCCGGGCCCGTCTCATCCCATCTCCCGGGAGTGACGGGAATCCCAGCTCGTCTTCCCAGCTCTTCTAAACAAGATTAGTCTTGGGTGTGTGATGTGTGTGAGGCATGGAGACGTGACGACAGACAAATAGGCAGCCCGGCAAAGCCAAGGAGTACATGTACATGTAATTGAGTTGGGGATGGTCCAGGACCTTTGGCAGCAACAAGCATCTGTTGTGGGGAGTTGCTCATGTCGTGATGGGGCCAATGTCTTTTCTCAGTGTCCCGGCCCAACAGCTGCACAGCAACAGGCAGCCAGCAACTGGCACCCAGCCTCATTATGGCTCCATGTAGCAGTAGTAGTAGTAGAAGTGGCAGTAGTAGTAGTAGTAGTAGTAGTAGTAGTAGTAGTAGTAGTAGTAGTAGTAGTAGTAGTAGTAGTGGTAGTGGTAGAAGTAGTAGTAGTGGTAGTAGTGGTAGTAGTAGTAGTAGTAGTAGTAGTAGTAGTAGTAGTAGTAGTAGTGGTAGTAGTAGTAGTAGTGGTAGTAGTGGTAGTAGTAGTAGTGGTAGTAGTAGTAGTAGTAATAGTAGTAGTAGTGGTAGTAGTAGTAGTAGTAGTAGTGGTAGTAGTAGGAGTAGTAGTAGTAGGAGTAGTAGTAGTAGTAATAGTAGTAGTTGTGGTAGTAGTAGTAGTAGTAGTAGTAGTAGTAGTAGTAATCTTGCACTTTAAATGTCTGTATGAGCACTGTCTATGTCCATACTGTCTTAAGTCCATGTATAAGTACTGTCTATGTCTATACTGTCTATGTCCTTACCTAGATTAGTCTATGTCTGTATGGGAAAGCAAGAAATGTAATTTCAAATTCTTTGTATGACCAGTGCATGTAAAGAAATTGACAATAAAACCTACTTGACTTGACTAGTAGGCTAGTAGTAGTAGTAGTAGTAGTAGTAGTAGTAGTAGTTGAAGTGGTAGTAGTAGTTGAAGTGGTAGTAGTAGTAGTAGTAGTAGTTGAAGTGGTAGTAGTAGTGGTAGTAGTAGTAGTAGTAGTAGTACACAATTACCAAAAAGTACACAAGTGCCAATTTCTCTTACTTAAAAAGTGTTGTAGGCCTAGTATCCAAACACCCTGGACATCTTATTGTATCGTTGCCCATAAAAATTCTAGTGTTGAATTAGTGTTGAATTAACACTGAGAAAACGTACTGTGTAGTAGTAGCGTTGGATTCTAGAGGAGCCCATAAGCTGCACATGTTGGTGAGCTGTGGGGATCTGAGGAACGCTATGGGTTTGGCCTTTGGCCCAGTGATGTGTGCCAGATGCCGTTAATGTCACACAAGTGTAACGCAGGCTAACTAGCAACTAGAGTTGGCGTGGAACATTAGTAAAGCTCCCTCCCGAAAGCCTCATACAGTGTCGATGCCGTTGGGCTGGCGGACTTGTCCTTAAGTCCAGCGGTATCGTTCTGTGCCTCCCATTTCCGAACCGATGTAGTTTACGAGGTCGCTGGTTCGCGCCCCGAGGGGGACAAGCAGGTGCACGAAGACCTCCATCACACGAGGTCAAATAGTCTGAATGAATCATGTCACGCAAGGTCAAATGATCCCATGTTGATGATCACCAGGGTCCAAGTCACTTATCTGTGTGATACATTTCCAGATGTTGTGTGACACAGCATGGGTTAGCCCTACATGATATGGGGATATCCGGCTACTCAGGATGTTTTGGAGGTGGTGTTCTACCTTTTACATCAGACGTGGGCAAACTCAGGCCCAGGGGCCACATGCGGCCCGTTCGGCCATTTCATGTGGCCCTCTGACCATATGAATCTGCATTTTTTTTTCTTGGAAAGGCTCTCTCATTCTTAAATGGGCTGCCTAAAACAAGGGTCTTGAAAACCTAAGATTACTTAAGTCTACATCTAGATACAATTAGCAGGAATGGCATAACTGAAAATGGTGTAATTATGTTGCCGTACACCATTTCTTATTATTGGCACGGGCAAGTTGCCTACGACATCCGGCCCTTTGGTCAACTTTCTAAACCCAATGCGGCCCTTGGGCCAAAATATTTGCCAAGCCCTGTTTTACTTGATTGAGCACATCAACATGTCAGAACCCCCAAATCCTTATTATCTCTTTAGGTGGATCTTGATGAAGGGGTCTCCAGGGGTCTCCATAACGCTCTGTTCACCCTACGGTTGTTTTCAACTATGGTCTGGTGTGAGTGCATAACTTCATTTAAGGATTTCACCACTCTGGTTTAGGAAACAAAACATGACTGTATTGACCTTCAATTGGTTTCTCTAACATCTGCCTGTTCACTTGAGAATCACTGCACATCTCCAAAATTAGACCAAAGCTTGTTAGATGGTTTTATTATTGTTATTTATAAAACCTTGGCCGAGTCCATTCCACAGAGTCCAAGTCACTTGTTTTTTTTTTTTCTTACAAGCCCCATGGGGATTCGAACCGGTGACCTTAGTTGTTTTTTCCCCTGGATTTTCCACTCCACACAGCACGGGATCCTAAGTGGCCTCCTTCCCCAGATTCCAGTGTCTCGTCTCCACAGAGAGAGAGAGAGAGAGAGAGAGAGAGAAAGAGAGAGAGAGAGAGAGAGAGAGAGAGAGAGAGAGAGAGAGAGAGAGAGGAAGAGAGAGAGAGAAAGAGAGAGTGCGTGCGTGCGTGCGTGCGTGCGTGCGTGCGTGCGTGCGTGCGTGCGTGCGTGCGTGCGTGCGTGCGTGCGTGCGTGCGTGCGTGTGTGTGTTTTTCGCAGAGCCAGCAAACTGTCTGCGTGTCGAAGTGCTGAAGTGTAGTGGAGGCAAAGATTAGGCTGCGGTTTCATCAGTCGTGACCGGGCCTACATCTACCAACAGAGGAAACAGCAGGAGAGAGACAGAGAGAGAGAGAGACGGAGACAGCAGGAGAGAGAGAGAGAGAGAGAGAGAGAGAGAGAGAGAGAGAGAGAGAGAGAGTCTCAAAGCAATGAAATGGGGAAGGGGGGTTTGGACCAAAACTCGGCTAAATTCAACTGTTATTGATTTGGTTTCTGTTACTCCTGCCATCTACACTGCCAGCTTTGAACTTTGATCTATCTATCTATCTATCGTTCTATCTATATCGTTCTATCTATCGTTCTATCTATCTATCTATCTATCTATCTATCTATCTATCTATCTATCTATCTATCTATCTATCTATCTATCTATCTACAGTATACAATACTGTGTACACTCAGAGCTATTGCGGAGTTGGATTGGTAGG
>NC_085857.1:11430530-11433030 GCF_034702125.1 Engraulis encrasicolus | reverse complement strand
CCTTAGAGGGATGGAGGGATGTTGAAGGCAAAGACAAAGATATGGATGAATAGAAAGAAATGGAGAAAGGGATTTAGGGAGAGAGTGAGAGAAAGCATTATGCATCCATTCCTATTAGAATAGGAGAGAATGAATAGACAGATGAGTGTCTTGATAGATGAAAGAGGGGAAGATGAGGTGATAGAGAGCAAGGGCGCCTGGAGCCGTACGGCCGTACGCACTGTGCGTACCTTCACCAGTGGAGGATTTTTTTTATTTTTTTAAATAAATATTACGCCTATTGTGTCTTCTATGAATGTTGTGACAATGCAACATATATGAGAAGAAGCAGCATGAAGCAAATTAAAGAGCAGAGACTATGGTTGGGCACCATTAATTTACAAAGGCAGATAGCCTGCTTTTTGCTTCTGTGCGTAAAACTCGCGCGCTCCTGAAAAAAAGATACAGTAACAAGTTATAGTTCCATCAGCGGAATTCTAACTTGAGCGGCTACCTCCAGTCAGACATGGCCCACAAATTTAAGTCTAGTAGTTCTAGTTAGGAAAGACAGCTCTCCATTTCCCACTTGGAATAACACATAGCCTATGTTGTGGCATCGCTGATGGCAGAAAAATCAAATAACCGAAGTTAATGTCTTGAAAGTGACAAGTTTCAATCGTAGCCAAAATCCAGTTGTCATGTGGGCTAGGAAGAAGGCATTGGATGGTAGCAGTACAGGTAGGCTAAGCTGTTTCATTCATCACTGAGCCCGCCGCGGCAAATATTATAGGGTACTTTGCTTCTGGTGTCATATTTCCTAAAGTATTTTGGTTACCGTTCTGTGTATTGTGGCTTTCTACAGAGACGGTTTTATGAGAGGTAGGCCTAAGGAACTTTGCTTTGTAGCCTACTAGCTTCGGACGGCAGCACTGACAGCTGGTTAGCTATATGTGCTGCGCAAATACATTATGTTCGGGAAAGCATTAGTTCTAAAGCAATTCTGCATGTTTTGATGACATGCAGTTTGGGTGTTTTCTAATGCTTATTGCGCACGTTTTCCTGTTTGCTGACATGAACAGCACTCTGCGATTTGTGTGCGAGTGCGTCGGTGGTTCTCTTGTGCTCTGTCTCTATTGTGCATTTGTTATCAGCCTGGACTAACATTCAGTGCACTCCCCGGTGGGTTAACAGGCTGATGTAGTCGCTTTCTGCCTTTTCTTGCACAACGTGCCCGGGCTTTTTGTGGTCCCAGCTCAGCCATTGTGACGTGAACTTCATTCATCATTCTGCAGCAGACACCTCTGCACCAACTTTCTACCCGAGTCGAAAAGTATAACGCTTGAAAAGTTGTATCTAATGATATGGCGTCTGCCATAGCCTACTTGTTTAATCCCCATGCACGAGAGAGAACACAAGAGCAAGCAGGCCTTCATAGTAGCATAGTCGGGGAAGTCGTTGCAGTTCAATGTCGCAGTAAAATAAAAAAAAGAGTAGCCTAATAGTAAGCGTAGGCTATGCATGGCTGCACCCAAAGAAGTGAAACGTCAATATAGCCAAAAGGTTTTCAAAACCGTATAGGCCAACACCTCGTCAACAAGTTACCTTGTTTCTAAGCCTAAAGCAATAAGAAAAAAATGACGAGGGGGGGGGGGGGGTGTTGGTGCGTACCTTACTGATCAAGTCTGCAGGCGCCCCTGATAGATAGAGACATTGAGAAAGAAACAGATGAAGAGGTGGAAGAGGAGAGGAAGAGAGGGATGAAGGAGGAGAGAGGTGGATGTGTACGTGTCCTGATACACGGAGAGGACTCTGACCAAATGCACTCTAGACTTGCTAAGTGTTGAATTAGCATTGCATTGTGTACTGTGTTAGTTAAATCAAAGTACTTACTCGCAATTTGTAATTAATTAAATGTCAACACACTGATGACGCTCTCATAAAGTGCACAATTGAAATACATTAATGTAAAGAAATTGAAGACAACAACACTACGTAAGTAGACACACTGACCACTCTGATACTGATAGTAAACATCCTCACTGCAAGACGATCTATACGATTTCTCCACTTTGGCAGATTCGAGACGATCTTGTACTCGATTTCACGATTCACGATTTAATATCATCATATTGCACACCCTTAACCAGAACAGTATTTCTGGGTGAAGGGGAACTCCAGTCTTGTCTCTGCTGATGGGTGGGGCCGTACTTTGGTCCAGCTGGGCTGAAGTCAGCCTCTCCTTTTCCTTCCCCCTCACTCTCCGATGAGCTCATAGCAAGCGGACAAGCACATCCTCCTTTCCTCCCCATCCTCCTTTTCTCCCCATCCTCTTCTTTGTTTTTCCTTTCTTCTCTTTTCTTTTCTTCTCTCTTCTCTTCTCTTCTCTTCTCTTCTCTTCTCTTCTCTTCTCTTCTCTTCTCTTATCTCCCTGTCTTTTCTCTTCTATTCTTTTCTCTTCTCTTCTCTTTTCATACTGTAGATATAACGTATGATCCAGTGTAATTTTCCTGCACTAACACAT
>NC_085857.1:11418030-11420530 GCF_034702125.1 Engraulis encrasicolus | reverse complement strand
GATGTGAGGTTGTCAATCTGCCACCATCCAGAGGAAGTCCTGTGAACACAAACAAACAGACAAGTCAACTGCAAGACCGGTTTCACCACGTTTATTTGTTTATGTTATCAATTCACCATCGCTAAATTTGCTTCTGAAATGCAGTACCATGTTAAATGCACGTTGTAAATCTTCCTCAGGCTGACATCGTTGCTGATTTACAAAGGCAAACTCTAGCTAGCACCTAGCTTCAGTCATTGAAAACATGGTGGGCAGAGCTAGCTAGTGTTTTTCATTGTAAAGGTACTTCTGTATGCCGTTTCATTTCCAGAACAAACAGAAACCTAACACTAACTAATAAAACGTGTTTGCATAAGGCTAAAGTAATTCGACGATTGAAGGTGGATGAAATCAACACCAAGACCATTTTAGCTCACCTTGAAAGTTACCTTGGTTGCTGCCTGCGTGCGAAAGCACTCTGTCGTACGTCTCAAACTTCACCCTTGTGTGTCAGTGTACTCAATTAAACAACGTCAGCGTCTCTGAGCCATACTGCAAGCAGAGCGGACAGCGTACAACTAGAACGAGTGTGCTTGAAGTACAGAAGTATACTGATTGAGACGCTTCTGTTCTGCAGTAACCAAACTTTCGTTGCCTAGCAACAACAGGACTCGCCGCCACCGCGAGCTAGTTCAACTTCAGTGCAGCAGAGCCAGGCAAGGTAAGCTTCCTGACAACGAACTTTTAATGTAGTTCTAGCTTTAACCTGCTTTCATTTTGTCTCTGAGCATTGAAGGATTTTAACTGTATACATTGCAAACACGTCTTTTCAGCCGTGTTTGTGCTGAAATGGCATAGCCTACAGAGGTACATTTACAATGGAAACCACTAGTTCTAGCTAGCTCTGCCCACCATGTTTTCAATGACTGAAGCTAGGTGCTGGCTAGAGTTTCCCTTTGTAAATCAGCAACGATGTCAGCCTGAGGAAGATTTACAACGTGCATTTAACATGGTAATAGCTACTGCATTTCATAAGCAAATTTAGCGATGGTGAATTGATAACATAAAAAAATAAACGTGGTGAAACCGGTCTTGCAGTTGACTTGTCTGTTAATTTGTGTTCACAGGACTTCCTCTGGATGGTGGCAGATTGACAACCTCACATCAGTGAACATGAATCTCATAACTGATTGGAAAAATAAATAAAGTTTTGCACACAATGTGTTTGTCTGTGTACTTGAATCACTTCATAGTAGGCTAGTCTATATTGTACTAAAAATGATAATAACTAAGTAATTGAGTGGAAATAAGAAATAAGACATTTTAAGACCATGAAAATATGTAATTTCCATAAAATTGAGTGGGATAGGTGATAATGCATTTTACGGCCCTGATTCTATCTTATTTCCATATAACTACTCAATTGTTTACAAGGTAATTAAGCAGAAATAATACAAGGATGCTTGGGTGGTCGTTTCTATGCAATAACATAGGAAGAGGAAATATTGCACATTACGGCCCTGATGTAGCCTAATTAGTATGAAACTACTTTGGCTGATACCGTTTAGTTACTGGCATACCTACCACCTAACTACTATGATGACAGAGTAGCTGTTTCCATTAGCCTACTATTAACTAGAAACTACAGCACAATTGCACTGGAAACTGTATGGTTATTTTTGCTGTTATTAATGAGAAATTATAGTGTAATTGCACTGGAAACCATATGGTTATTTTGCTGTTATTACTAATAACAAGCAGTTATTACCATAAAATTAGACTGAAATTACTGAGAAATTACTTTGAAATTAACACCTTATTAGCGATCCGTAAAGTAAAGTGTTACCGAAGATCCCCCTTTTCATGTATGAAAAGTGCAATTTTTCCAGTCATAATGAATACTTAGAATTTGATGGTGATGGTAAGTATTCATGAAAAAGGTAACATTAGTGAATGGGCAGCATGAATTCTGGAAATAAACAACTAAAAATCTCACACAGTGTCCCTTTAATGCACAAAAGGCCGCTAAAAGTGAATTTGTTGCGTAGTACTTATGCATGTTCCCTTTTCTTTCCTCTCCTGCAGGGCTTCTCCTCCGGAAGCCAGCCCATGTGGACGCCAGCGGCCGCCAGTGAGTGAGCCAGTGAGAGAAGAAGAGAGGGAACAACACCTACGGAAAAAAGAGAGAGAGAGAAGGAACAAAAGAAAGGAGAGAGAGAGGAGGCACGTAAGAGAGAAACCGACCGCGAGAGAGACCACCTCTCCAGCCGGCAGGCACCCCCTCCACCCTTGCTCCCCCCCTCACCTCACCTCACCTCACCTCACCTGACCCCGCCCCCTCCTCGCCCGTGACCCTTGACCCTTAACCCACCCCACCGTAACCATGTCGACGGTGGCGGCCGAGCCCATGGAGCACATGGAGCTGCAGCAGCAGTATACGGGCGACTCGACGGTCAACAACCGCTGGCAACCGGACGACGACTGGGACAATGAGAACAGCTCGGCACGCCTCTTCGAGCGC
>NC_085857.1:11390530-11398030 GCF_034702125.1 Engraulis encrasicolus | reverse complement strand
TTATTCTGAAATAAGCAAATGGATGGTCACGTTAACTTCAGATATGAAGTGGGCATCGCTCATTCCTTATGGTGGCCTCAGTCCAGTCGTTCTTAAATTTCTTGAAACAAACTCCTATGTTCTGAAACAGCCTATTCCCGTAGGTTCTTTTTAGGGTCTCTATTTAAAAAAAAGGACAGCAGGTCTTCTCTCTTTAGGGTCTGCACTGTCTGTGTGTGTGTTTGAGTCAACAATGCGTGAGCAGTCTGATGACTTAACTTCTATGTGAAGCTGTCAAGAGCTGTGTAGAGGGCAAATACACTGTGGATTGGTCACAACTGTTACTAATAACTCAACCCCTTTACTTTTTCAGCTCTAGACAGATGACCAAAACAGACCATAGAATGTACCTTTTAAAAAAATAGTTTAACCAATGAGTATTCTTAATAGTGTATCTTGTCACAGGGTTGTGTTCAGGTGCGTGACAACTGACAACATTGAGAAGACCCAGGAGCGGGAGAAGGGCAGCCTGATGAAAGAAGGCGACAGTGTTCTATGGTCACACCTGAGATGATGGTCCTGAAGAGGAACGAGAGGAGATACTGGGCATAAAAATGCAGGCACTGTACGTTGTTTTTCTGTCCATTATCTTTTTTTTCTATTTTTTGGCATACTTTATTTCACTCGCATATGTAGTAATCAGTAGGTGTTGTTCATCACAGGGTCATCACAGTGGAGGACAATCATGAAAAGGTTGAGGACTTCACTGTGCCCATCCCTGAAGTCCCTCCACTCGGTGCAGCAGTTCTTTCCACCATACTGCCATGCTCTGGGTTGTCCCTGCCACCATCCACCTTTTGGGTCATCCGTGCCGCCAGCCATCCCCATGCCTGCAGCGCCTGGGTCATCCATGCCACTCCCCACCATGCTGCCAGCCATAACTGTGCCAGCAGCATCTGGGTCATCCCTGCCACCATCCACCGTGCCTCCAACGTCCACAGCACCTCCGGTCTCTGTGAGCCAGTTCGCAGCTCTACTGGCCTCTCCAGTATACAGTATGCTGTAATTGCTAATGGTTTCTCTGAGTGGCCCTGACCGGTTAATTGTCCCGTATCCCAACTATTTACCACTAAACAAGTGATTTTGTAATGAGTAGGAGATCTTTGCAATGTTATCAGTATGGTTGGACTCTGATGTTTCAATGCTGTATGTCTTCCTCAAAGAGTAAAACGAATTCTGAGTATTCTTGGATTTAGTCTTTGAAAAGTAGAGCAGCCCGTTTGTTTGAAACTGTTGTCCTGGACACCAAATGGACTGGAACTGATATCCTTTTTTAAAAGAAACTGATATCCTTTTTTATGTGTGCAGTTTAATGGTAGAACAGTATACACTTATGTGCCTTTATCAGTAACAAAGTGAAAACGGAACAAAATTTGACTATTTCTGTCAAAAATTGCTACAAATTCTACATATTGTTTATATAAACCTAGTTCTGGAGGAAGTCTGACAGTTATTGACAGCTGCCATGTCTAGCTTCCGCCTTCACGTAAATTTAAATCCTTCCTTCCCCTGTCATGCGCAAAGGCTATCCTAATTGTCCCAGCACCTCCCCCTACTCCCTCATCTCACTGGATCACCCAGCTACATGTCCCCTACACTTATGGGGTGGAAGCGGATCTCGTGCCGCATGATCTCCGCAGGGTCCCAGGACAGAGGCCAGCTAACATCGAATTATGCCTATTGCCTATGGTTACCATACTCCAGGGCAAACTCGTGAATTAAATGGTCCTGTTGTTTATGTTTGTTTACTTTTTGTGAGATAAACTGAAACATTGTGTATCTGCTAATTTTTCACATTTTCCTGTTGGCGATATCCCTTTAAATAAAACATCTTGGTTGATATGCACAGGTTTGTTGTAATTGTAATTTCCCTGGTGGACGTTTGCACAACACAGTAGAGGCAGAAAACACTGATTGTTACCTAAGTAGATTCTTCCAATGGTACATTTACTTGTGATTGAGTACAATTTCAACAGAGTCGGCTAATTATTCTGATTACTTTATTGTTGTGTTTTTCTTATTCTTATTAACCAGAGGTGAAAAGAGTACTAAAATATTTTACTCAGAGTTAAGTATTTTAGTACTCTTTTCACCTCTGGTTAATAGGAATAAGAATAACACAGCAATAAAGTAATCAGAATAATTAACAATTGATAAATAAGCAGTAATACTAAAAGGCTACATGAAATGAGTAAACGTTAACCCATTTTTATCAGTAATAGGTGTTAATAAAAAGCTACATGAAATGAGTAAATTTTAACCAATTTTTAACAGTAATAGGTGTTATTAAAAAGTTACATGAAATGAGTAAATTTTAACCAATTTTTAACAGTAACAAGTGGTGATAAAAAGCTACCTGAAATGAGTAAATGTTACCCAATTTTTACCAGTATTTTTTACTTTGATGTGGTCAGTATAACAGAACTTCTGGAATTGGTTAATCTTAACTGAATATGTAGGGGTACGTAATACTCTATTTAGGACTGTGGAAATTATTACACCAATTAAATTGAGTAAATCCTATAGATCTCTTTTTACAGTGCACGCTCGTGCACACACACACACACACACTCACACATAAAGAGAAAGGGACGGAGAGCGACAGAGAAGGAGAGAGATGAGATGAGGGACCAGATGTTGAAAATGACTTCATTAGGGCTGATTTATTGGGGCAGCGGCGGAGTCAGGAGATTCATCTGTTAGATCAATCACTGTCCCCTAGCCGTGTGCACGTGTCCATGCGAGTGTGCGTGCGTACATGCATGCATGTCTGTGTGTGTGTGTGTGTGTGTGTGTGTGTGTGTGTGTGTGTGTGTGTGTGTGTGTGTGTGTGTGTGTGTGTGTGTGTGTGTGTGTGTGTGTGTGTGTGTGTATTTGTGTGTGTGTCTGTGTGTGTGTGTGTGTGTGTGTGTGTGTGTGTGGGTGTGTCTTAGTCTTTCTTCACCTTCATACACGATGCATTAAAAATAGAAGACAATGAATATAACTTTATTGTCTCCAATGGGGTGTTTTTTTGTCAGTAAGTACGGTAAACACCAGGCAAGTTGTATTGCCTGTGACATGATAAAAACAAAGATTTAACACATACAATACACATTTACCCAGAGATAACAGACATGGCATAACAATAGGCAGGACAGGACAAGAAAACTATTCACAGCAGTTCCACTCAACTGTCAAAAGCATAATGTCATCATTATTACTCATCCCTCACATTGCCTTATCTCCAAACCTCAGGGCCAGGTCCCATGGCCTCTTTGGCATCAAGAACTCACGTCTAGCACTTCTATTGATTAGACTTACAGGAAGAAGGACTTACCTACACTCACTCATACACACAGTCATTCACACACGCAGGCACGTACGCACACTCACACACATGCAAGCGCATGCACACACACTGTCTCTCTCTCTCTCTCTCTCTCTCTCTCTCTCTCTCTCTCTCTCTCTCTCTCTCTCTCTCTCTCACACACACAAACGCAAACACACACACACACACGCACACACACACACGCACACACACACGCACACACACACACACACACACACACTCTCACTCACACACAAACACATGCACACACACACACGCACGCACACATATACGCACGCACACACACACACACACATACGCACACACACACACGCACACATGCACGCACACGCACACACACACACACACACACACACACACACACACACACACACACACACACACACACACATCCCACCATGCTCTGTACGAAAACAACCTTGAAGCATGAAAGGATGTGTGATAAGCGAATGAGTGTGTGAAAGAAATGAACAATAAAAAAGTCCTGCAAAAAGATATAATGCAATAGCAGGAAGACTAGAGACCTTGATCCATGAGAAACAAAAGACGTGAAGCAGAAATGGAGAAAAAACAAGTGTGAAAGCATGGGAAAGGGGAGACATAGTGGGAAAGGAATGAGAGTAAACATGACCACCTTAAATCACGGAGAAATACGGGTGAAAAAAGATGCTGAGAGCAGTGTTGCCAGATGTGTCTGACCAAATCCCGCCCAAAAGGTTCTCAATAACCGCCAAAATGCGCTAAATTCCGCCCAAATTCAACAAATTACATTGACTTCTATGGGCCCAAAACGGCTTAAAAACCCACCAAATGGCCAATTTTTCCCGTTTTTGGCCGCCGACGCTCATACCAAGTAGCCCAATTGGGCGGGCACCCGTCCACTCTGGCAACACTGGCTGAGAGTAGCAAACATACGTACAGTAGGTCAAGAACTGAAGGAAGAAAGAAAGAAAGAAAGAAAGAAAGAAAGAAAGAAAGAAAGAAAGAAAGAAAGAAAGAAAGAAAGAAAAGAAAGTGTTGTGCAGTGAAACATATTGGGGATGGAACTGGAGTTAAATTGGGCTTGCCTGGCCAGGGCATTTTTAGTTTGGAACATCCAAGTTTGTCGGCCTATATGTTTTTTTGTCCGTGGATTTCTCAAGTAAAGAATGACCAAACATTTTCAGTGCCTCCATGTAGATGAGAAAGAAAGAAAGAAAGAAAGAAAGAAAGAAAGAAAGAAAGAAAGAAAGAAAGAAAGAAAGAAAGAAAGAAAGAAAATATGCTAGTGCCTGGAGGGGTAACTTAGCCGCTGCCCCTACCCACATGAGAACCTTATGACTGATGAGTACACAGTACATTCTGCAGTGCTCATTTAACACTTAGAGAGTTGATTTGACATCATTTGGACTTAAATGAACTCTATAAGTGTTGAGTTAACACCGCACCATTTACTGTGTAGCATCCACCCCCCATCATCAGCAGCTGTTGATGGAACAAACACAAACCATTTTGTGATAATTTTGTCCCCTGCATTCTCCTGTCAGTATTCAGTGAGGATAAAGCCGGATCTCTCTCTCTCTCTCTCTCTCTCTCTCTCTCTCTCTCTCTCTCTCTCTCTCTCTCTCTCTCTCTCTCTCTCTCTCTCTCTCTCTCTCTCTCTCTCTCTCTCTCTCTTTTTCTCTCTCTTTCTCTCTCTTCAGCTCTCTCTCTCTCTCTCTCTCGCTCTCGTGCTCTCTCACACACACGCACAGACAAATACACCCACACCCACACCCACACACACACACACACACACGCGCACGCATGCACACTCACTCACACACTTGAGAAAGTGAGGAGATGGTTCTTGTTCAACTCTGGCCTGCTTCCAATTATACCCCATGCTGTATTCCATAGAGTTTCTCAGCCTCACTCTAACTAGCAACTAGACACACACACACACACACACACACACACACACACACACACACACACACACACACACACACACACACACACACACACACACACACACACACACGCACACACGCACACACGCGCACACACACACACACACACACACACGCACACGCACATGCACACACGGTGCGCCGTATTAAGTCTGTGAAAACTCATAGCAGATACATACGTATATACTGGAGTTCTGACTTGTGGAGGTACAGTATGTCATGTGAAATTCATCATAGCGTACTTGTAGAGAAGAACACACTATCACTTAGACCAGTGATTCTCAAAGTGTGGTCCGGGGACCACTAGTGGTCCGCTACAGAGCTCAGGTGGTCCACGAGGGGATTTCTATTTTCCCAAGACAAGCTAGCAGTAAGCTGTATTTGTAACATTATTACAAAGTTAAACATAGCTGAAGTCTGATTTTCACCACAACAAGACAGGCTTGTAATGTGAATAAAATGTAGGTTATCTGCATCAAAAATGAGCAGTGTCAAATGAACACTCCTCAAATGTTAACAGTGGTCCCTGAACATTTTTTGAAGGGACAAAGTGGTCCTCGGTCTGAAAAAGTTTGAGAGCCACTGACTTAGACATACACCCCAGTAGCATATGGATATGTTCACTGAATGGTACTTGCTGTGTTTTCCTGCTCTGTGTGCACATTTTTCTTTGAGGTTCATAGACATCCATAGTATGTACAGCACATAGTACATTCACTTTATAATGAATCCCAGGCTCATAGCATGTATTCGACGTACAGTGAGGATTCTGTGTTCCTTCACTCTTTCATAGTCATGCAATATACACACTTAGTGCGTTTCTTAGCTATGTCATAGGCATGTTAGTTAACAACATGGTGAGTTTATTAGGCACATTCATAACCCAATACATATGTACTTTGTTGCCATGTTCACAATACAAACAACAAAATTGGCCTAGTAGGCATCTCCTCATCGCAAATAATGAGTTATCAACTGATCGAGATCTTCTTAAAGGGACACTGTGCAGGAAATGGTCAAAAAAGGTACTGCAACTATGCTGCTTATTGAAACTGGGCTGCCTAATGCCAAATTTGATCTTTACATGAAAATGTACTAAGTATTAAACAAATATTTTCTAGTATGGTCCAAGTACAGTCCTTTTTGCAGCTAAAAATGGCTATATTTGGAAATTCAAAATGGCGGACCATGGAGAAGATCCCCGTTTTCATGTATGAAAAGTGCAATTTTTCCAGTCATAATGAATACTTAGAATTTGATGCTGGTGTTCATGGAAAAGGTAACATTAGTGAATGGGCAGCATGATTTCTGGAAATAAACAACTAAAAATTTCACAGTGTCCCTTTAAAAGAAACAATTAGTTTACATGAGCTACACATGTTCACAGTTCAAACCAAAAGCATACAGGAGTCTCCCTAGCCATGCAGATAAATAGGAATGCACACACACACACACACACACACACACACACACACACACACACACACACACACACACACACACACACACACACACACACACACACACACACACACACACACACACACACGTGCGTACACGCACACACGTACACGCACACACACACACAGAACTAGTAGTCACACTACTGTTTGCGCAGTGCCAAGACATTGCCATCAATGAGATCATTCTACTGAACACCAAGCAGAGCACATGAGGGGGCGAGACACCACACACAGCTCATCAGGAAGCTCTCAAGATGGCCGCCAAGGGAAGTTGAAACTGGGGTCAAACAGTCATGTGTGTGTGAAACTGTCGTGGAGTAGCCTAGCGAATCATGATTAATTCACTACAGTCATACACTAGAGTTACACAACAGCAGCTTGTGACCGGCTGGTTGTGGAGAAACACACAAGCGCGCGCGCACACGCATACACACACACACACACACACACACACACACACACACACACACACACACACACACACACACACACACACACACACACACACACACACACCTCATATTTCTAGCGGAGTTTACGTTTGCCTCATCCACAAATATTCCAGCTGGAGCATCCTCCATCCTCCAATACTGAATGTCTCCTTTATTAGACAAATGGAAGCCAAAAGAAGGAGAAGAGGAGACTATTGTTCACTGAGAGAAACAGAACAAACAGATGGAGAGGAAAGAGGAAGGGGAAAGTTTGGAGAGAAGACCTTGAAAGACGCTGAGGGATA
>NC_085857.1:11383030-11385530 GCF_034702125.1 Engraulis encrasicolus | reverse complement strand
CAAGTTGGGTCTCCTAAGGGGGCGTTGTCCCCTACTACTTCTGCTTTTTTGAGGTGTTTGCGCAAGATGTGCGTTACCGCCATCTACAGCGCTAAGGGGACTTCATTGATTCTCAACCTCAGGACTCCGAAGGTCTCCTAACCGAAGGTCTCCTAAAGGGGCGTTCACCCAACATAAACTAGATACCGGAAAAGAAAAAAATGACACTTCTTGTTAGATCCACCTTCTTTGATACAATGTTACGAGGAGCCATTTCTGGGGGCCCTCTCTGCCCGGGCCCGGGACCCCTGTTACAAGTCTGTGCTTTGCTTTCCAATCATCAACTCACCCCCATTCCTCTTCTTGCTTGGTACATTCCACCTGCCTGTCTACCTTACCTATACCCTCCTCTCCTGTAGTAGTGGTGGTGCGGTCCGAGCGACCTTTGTGGTAACTAACGGGATCTGGTGACATCGTCAGACGCTGACAGCCTAGCGCAGAAGAGCTCAGAGCAACCCTGCCTGCTGCTTCTGATATGAGTCTCACACACACATGGAGTGCGTTACAATATGCGACCTTGCCTCCTCCACTTGCGCTTGTCTCCTCGTCCCGCCTCCTGGCCCCTCCTCCGTGGAGAAAACGATAAAGTTTCCCAGTTGTCAGCCTAGCCACAACAACTTTTGAGGGACTGTTTTTCATTCACCATCCCAATTGCAAATGAGAAAAAGACTTTACAATTCAGCTTTTGCAAGATATTGATAGGCTACATAATGCTGTTGTCAGTGATGTCATCATGACGTATTACTTGAGGAGACAAGCACAAGTGGAGGAGGCAAGGTCGCATATTGGAACGCACTCATGGACTCACACACACACACACACACACACACGCATGCTACCCTTCAGGAGCTGACAGGGTTGCTTCTCACTACACTTGCTGATTTGAGATGCACACACACACACACACACATACACACACACACACACACACACACACACACACACACACACACACACACACACACACACACACACACACACACACACACACACACACACACACACAAACACGGTCAGGAGCTGACAGGGTAGAGTGGCGTAGCATTGTGTAGCTGAAAACCATGATAGCCATCGTTGCTGACTTCAGTCTGGTGATGAAATTACAACCTCCGGTCTTTCTCTCCTCTCTCTCTTTCTCTCCCTCTGTCTCTCCTCTCTCTCTGTCTCTCCCTCTTTCTTACCTCCTCTCTTCTCGCTCTTTCTCTCCCTCTGTCTTACCTCCTCTCTTCTCTCTCTTTCTCTCCCTCTGTCTCACTGAATCTCTCCTTCTGCCTCTCTTTCTCTTTCCTTTTTTGTTTCTCGGCGTCTTTCACTCCTCTCTCTCTTTTTTTCTGCAAGTCATTCTTACTCTCCTCCTCCGTCTTTCCATCTCCTTCTTTATCTTTATCTTTCTCTGTCTTTCTTTCTCTCAGTGTCTTTCTGTGAGTGTGTCTCCCTCTCTCTTTTTCCCTCTCCCTTTCTCTCTGTCTGACACACACACACACACATTTTTCTCCTCCTCCCTTGACTCCTCCCTCGCTTCCTCCACCTCCTTGTTCTTGGAAAGGTGTGTCCTGTCTAAGGAAAGAGCGAGAGAGAGAGAGAGAGAGAGAGAGAGAGAGAGAGAGAGAGAGAGAGACAGAAAGACAGACAAACGGAGAGAGAGAGAGAGAGAAGGAAAGGGAACAGCAGTGAGAAAGGCAGAAATGTCTGTAAATGTGGACTTTGACACACACACACACACACACACGTTGGCAGCAGGGTTTTTTGTTTTCTGCACACAAATAAGACTCCTCGGACATACACGCCTCTGCTCTCTCTCTCTCTCTCTCTCTCTCTCTCTCTCTCTCTCGTTCCCTGTGTCCCTCTTTCTTCTTTCTTTTCTGCTTCCTCCGTCTTTGTGGGTGTGCGAATGCCTTGACTCCACCCACCTCCTTTGATTGGTGGAGAGAGAGAGAGAG
This sequence comes from Engraulis encrasicolus, assembly GCF_034702125.1. Taxonomy (NCBI): domain Eukaryota; kingdom Metazoa; phylum Chordata; class Actinopteri; order Clupeiformes; family Engraulidae; genus Engraulis; species Engraulis encrasicolus. The sequence continues at coordinate 11,383,551 of NC_085857.1, read as the reverse complement.
GGAAGGAGAGACAGACAAGGGAGGAGAGGAGGAGGAGGAGGAGGGAGGGGAAAGAGGGAGGGAGCAAGGGGCGTGTGTGTGTGTGTGTGTGTGTGTGTGTGTGTGTGTGTGTGTGTGTGTGTGTGTGTGTGTGTGTGTGTGTGTGTGTGTGTGTGTGTGTGTGTGTGTGTGTGTGTGTGTGTGTGTGTGTGTGTGTGTGTGTGTGTGAAGGGGAGGGGGAGCTAAGAGGGCTAGAAGCAGAGAGAGGCTGGCTGGCTTTTGAATGAGCAGAGAGGGAAGAAGGAACAATCGGGGGAGAGACGCGTGCAAGCCCTTTGCTCCTAGTTAGAGTCCAGTCCTCTAGTTAGACTCCCCTGCTTTGCCCGTTTAGGAATTCCGCTGACCATTTATCCCGGAATTCCCGACTGACTCTGCCAGACACTAAAGGAGCAAAGCCTTTGTCAGTCCTGTTCTACTATTTTGGAATATTCCGGAATTCTCTTCTTCTCCATTGCTTCCCCATCTGCTGTGCCTCTCTTTTT
>NC_085857.1:11373030-11375530 GCF_034702125.1 Engraulis encrasicolus | reverse complement strand
GGGTTATACGGTTATACGGTTATACTTATACGGTCTCGAGTACTACAACACTAGTTAGGTCTGTCTCTGTGCTTCAATCCTGCCTCGAGTACTACAACAGTAGGGTTAGGTCAGCCTCTATGTTTCAATCCTGCCTCGAGTACTACAACTCAAGGGTTAGGTCTGCCTCTATGCTTCAATCCTGCCTCGAGTACTACAACTCTAGGGTTAGGTCTGCCTTTATGTTTCAAGCCTGCCTGGCGTACTACAACACTAGTTAGGTCTGCCTTTATGTTTCAATCCTGCCTCGAGTACTACAACAGTAGGGTTAGGTCAGCCTCTATGTTTCAATCCTGCCTCGAGTACTACAACTCAAGGGTTAGGTCTGCCTCTATGCTTCAATCCTGCCTCGAGTACTACAACTCTAGGGTTAGGTCTGCCTCTGTGCTTCAAGCCTGCCTCTGCCACCGGTCTCGAGTACTACAACACTAGTTAGGTCTGCCTCTGTGCTTCAATCCTGCCTCGAGTACTACAACTCTAGGGTTAGGTCTGCCTCTGTGCTTCAAGCCTGCCTCGAGTACTACAACAGTAGGGTTAGGTCTGCCTCTATGTTTCAAGCCTGCCTCGACTACTAAAACCCTAGGGTTAGGTCTGCCTCTATGTTTCAATCCTGGCTCTGCCACCGGTCTCGAGTACTAAAACACTAGTTAAGTCTGCCTCTGTGTTTCAAGCCTGCCTCGAGTACTACAACTCTAGGGTTAGGTCTGCCTCTATGCTTCAATCCTGCCTCGAGTACTACAACTCTAGGGTTAGGTCTGCCTCTGTGCTTCAAGCCTGCCTCCAGTACTACAACACTAGTTAGGTCTGCCTCTATGTTTCAATCCTGCCTCGAGTACTACAACACTAGGGTTAGGTCTGCCTCTATGCTTCAATCCTGCCTCTACCACCGGTCTCGAGTACTACAACACTAGGGTTAGGTCTGCCTCTATGCTTCAATCCTGCCTCCAGTACTACAACAGTAGGGTTAGGTCTGCCTCTATGCTTCAATCCTGCCTCGAGTACTACAACAGTAGGGTTAGGTCTGCCTCTCTGCTTCAATCCTGCCTCTACCACAGACTGTAGCTGCGTGCAGGTCAGCAGATGACAGGCTAAGGAGCGGTTTCCGTGACTACCGCTCTGCTCTGCTCTCGTGACAACACTTACTGCCGCAGTCGCGGAGTCACACACACGCAGTCTCTTATTATGACACAGGCAGAGGTGAATTGGACTTGTAGCTTTGTAACGTGCGTGTGTGTGTGTGTGTGTGTGTGCGTGCGTGCGTGTGTGCGTGTGTATGTGTGTGTGTGTGTGTGTGCATGCGTGCGTGCGTGTGTGTGTGTGTGTGTGTGTGTGTGTGTGTGTGTGTGTGTGTGTGTGTGTGTGTCTGTGTGTGTGTGTGTTTGCGTGTGCGTGACAAATATTTGTGTGTGTTTGTTGTGCACCAGCTAAACTGACAATGCCTATTCTGGTGTGTGTAAGTGTGTGTGTCGGTTTCTGTGTGTGTGTGTGTGTGTGTGTGTGTGTGTGTGTGTGTGTGTGTGTGTGTGTGTGTGTGTGTGTGTGTGTGTGTGTGTGTGTGTGTGTGTGTGTGTGTGTGTGTGTGTGTGTGTGTGTGCGTATGTGTGCGTTTGAGTGTATCTTTGGAAAATGTTGCGTGTGTTTGCTGTGTAACAGCTAAACTGACAATGGCTATCCGGGAGGCCATAAAACAGTCGCTATTCCAGAAACAGGACACACACACACACACACACACACACACACACACACACACACACACACACACACACACACACACACACACACACACACACACACACACACACACACACACACACACGCACGCACGCACACACACACACACACAGAGCACGCAAGGCGTCTGAAAGGATCTGTTTGTTCTCCTGTGGTGTAACTCTCTCGGAAGGTCTTGACCTCGAAGAGAAAAGCCCAAATGGATAACCAGGGACCAGTCCCCCCTCCCACACTGTAGACAACGCAGCTCTTCCCATAGTGGAGAGCCAAGTCGAGCCGTGTCCCATAGTTTTAGAGTGGGTTGAAGGTTGACCTGAAGACAGGTTAGCCGACAGGAGAAGTCAAGCAGGTCAGTTGTCCGGCGCCCAGGGAAGGGGGGGGCGTCCAAAATTGGGTGCCCATTATATTTTGAGGGGGGCCCTTTCCGTTTTTTTTTGTTTCACGCCCAGTCAAAGCTGTCTGCAGGACTGCCTGGTGATGATAGAGTTCCTAAGAAATCCACTTCTTAGTAAAAGTCAACCCGCACTCAGAGAATTCATCTTTCTTTTTTTGTCTTCTTGTGGTGGTTTGGGGGGGGGGGGCTGAGATGGGTGTCTGGTCTTTGCTATTAGAGATATAATTTCAGAATTTCAACTCTGATCACGGTGTTGGATCATGAGCATAGGACCACATCAGAGACTGTATCTGGAGACTGTTAGGTGTCTGACATTTGGCATCACAAGCGATTTCT
>NC_085857.1:11358030-11363030 GCF_034702125.1 Engraulis encrasicolus | reverse complement strand
ACACTCACCAACACACACCAACACCCACACGCACACGCACGCACACACACACACACACACACACACACACACACACACACACACACACACACACACACACACACACACACACACACACACACACACACACACACACAGAGAGAGAGAGAGAGAGAAAGATCCACATACGAACATTGGCCAGAGTGGAAGAGAGCAGGCCGAATAAGGATGCCTCTGATTTTTTGTTTGTGTTTTGTGTCTCTGGCATCAGTTTTGTCTCTCAATTCGTGTAATTTTCTCTTCAAATTCCTAGACGGCTCTGTCATCGTGAGGCTTAAATTGAGCAGCAAAGTGTTTGTTTTCTCTGAGCCGGCAGAAGCTGACCCTGGCAGACCGTACACGCTAACACGCTAACACGCTAACCTCACCATGCTGTCTGGCAGAGCCAATGTATCTCTGTCCCACTCACGCAGGAACACATACCATCATATGCACACACACACACACATGCACACGCATGCACACACACACATGCACACACACACATGCGCGCACGGACACACACATACATGCTCTTAGTCACACACACTTAGTCATACATGCTAAAAACGCACACCGCGCCACTGTGCATGCACAGACTGCACACACTCCGACTCACAGACACACAGGATAACACCCACAAGCACACACACACACACAGACACACACACAAACCTACAAGTGTACACATAGACACACACACACACACACACACACACACACACACACACACACACACACACACACACACACACACACACACACACACACACACACACACAGACACACGCGCGCACACAAAAGGGAAGTGTGACGAATTCCATTCTGTTGACCTGCAGGATATGGTCAAATTAGTCAGAGAGAGAGAGAGAGAGAGAGAGAGAGAGAGAGAGAGAGAGAGAGAGAGAGAGAGAGAGAGAAGAAGAAAGAGGGATGATCTACCCCCTCCACCCACTAAGTCCAGAGGGCCCAATCTGTGTCTCATACCCACTGTAGTGTTATCGTAACTCAGCGGTGACAACCATCTGACCCATCTCACTTTAGGAGACAAGAGCACTGCTTTTGGATTTGAATTTGAAATTGTATTTGCCGTTCTTGCGATAATAGGGATAATAGTTTGGAATGAACGTATACACTCGCACGCACGCATGCGCGTGCGCACACACACACTCACACACACACACACACACACACACACACACACACACACACACACACACACACACACACACACACACACACACACACACACACACACACACACACACACACACACACACAGAGAGACAATAATCTCATGCGATCCACCACAATGCAACTTTTTACGAAACAACGAAACAAGCACGTCTTTCAGAACAAGCTTGTGCAGATTCTGGGAAAGGCATTTTTTCATGCCTGTTTCTTCCTTGTTTTGGAATGACAAGACAGAGAGAAGAAAAAAAACAAAACGTATGACTTGGAATGCCCTTGCCTAGCATTCAAAAATAAAAAAAGAAATGACTTGCGCAAGTTTGTGGTTTGTCTCTCTTTCTCTGAGACCGACCACACACAAACACACACACACACACACACACACACACACACACACACACACACACACACACACACACACACACACACACACACACACACACACACACGTTTTTTTTTCTCCCTCATGACCTCAACAAGGTGCACCAGTGTGTGTGTGTGTGTGTGTGTGTGTGTGTGTGTGTGTGTGTGTTGTGTGTGTTGTGTGTTGTGTGTGTGTGTGTGTGTGTGTGTGTGTGTGTGTGTGTGTGTGTGTGTGTGTGTGTGTGTGTATGTTGTGTGCGTTGTGTGTTATGTGTGTGTGTTGTGTGTGTGTGTGTGTGTGTGTGGGAGGCATGCAGAGCTGAAGAGCTGAAATTAGCAGTGGTTAGCATTGTAGTGTGGGAATCCTGTGGCTGGGGTCTTGAAATTCTACTTTTTTAAATTTATTTTGCATTTATTTGTTTTATTTTTCTGGCCCTTGTTGTTTCGGGAGGTTGGGCTCGTTCCCTGAGTCAGACTCGTATTCAGCTGATGTGCTGGTGGCTGTCAGTGTTGCCAGATTGGGCTAGTTCCCGCCCAATTGGGCTGCTTAGGATGGCCGTGTGCCGGTAAAAATGGCATTTATCAGAAAAACCTGCACACTTTTTGCCATAGAAATCAATAGAATTGGGCGGGATTTTGTGCTTCTAGGCGGGTTTTGAACATTTTTTGGGCTGGAAATCATCAGCCTCATCTGGCAACCCTGATGGCTGTGGGTTTTGCCTCGGCATGACCGATGATGACCAACCAGGCTGAGACCAGCTAGAGCAGTGGTTTCTCAACCTTTTTTGAACAAACGCCCCCCTGGCCTTATCACAAGCCTCCCAACGCCCCCTTGACCTCATCATACGTCTGATAACGCCCCCTTTAGTATTAAAAAAAATAAATGGACTAATGCCCCCCAATGGCAACTAAGCACTAGACCCCCTGTCAACTGTATCCTTCTCAACGCCCCCTAAGGGCTCCCCAAACGACCCCCCTGGGGGCTGTAGCGCCCCCGTTGAGAAACAGTTAGCAAGAGACTCTGGCCCACCACTAGGGAACTGTTTACCCTTCACACTCATTTGGCCACCCACACTGATGACATCATAGTCCCCTGTCATAAGGCCCCTGTCATACTCCTAAACTGCCCTGATCTGAAAGAAAGTTAACCAAGAGTATGTGTAAGAACTAGAAGCACAACTTTGGTTCCAAGAAATGCACCCCTGGTGGCTTTGGGTTTTGCCCCGATATGACCGATGACAAACCAGGCTGAGAACCAGCTAGACTCTGGCCCACCACTAGGGAAATGTTTACGCTTCACACTGATTCGGCCACCCACACTGATGACATCATAGACCACATGTGGGCCCCTGTCAAGCTCCTAAACTGCCCTGATCTGAAAGAAAGTTAACTGAGAGTTATGTGTAAAAACTAGTGGTTGAATTTTATTGTCCTACAATATCAGAGAAGAAAGTTATTGTATTTCCTGTTTGAATGGACGTTCAGTCTTTAACACTTGAACAGAAGGCAGCTGCATCGCACAAACACCAAATCACAAGCTTCAACAGCTGCTTACAACTACGTCAACTCTCAAGGAATTTTGTGTCTTAATACAAAAAAGTGCAAAAAAGTTACTCATTTCCTCTTAGTCTGAAAGCGTAAAAGCATAGCCCAGGAGTAAAGCTGATGTGTGTGTGTGTGTGTGTGTGTGTGTGTGTGTGTGTGTGTGTGTGTGTGTGTGTGTGTGTGTGTGTGTGTGTGTGTGTGTGTGTGTGTGTGTGTGTGTGTGTGTGTGTGTGCGTGTGTGTGTGTGTGTGTGTGTGTGTGTGTGTGATGGGGGTAAGATGACCCAGAGCTAATCAGCACTTCCTCTTTCCTCTTCCTGTTCCCGTTCCCACCCTGCTGAAGAGAAAAGGTGTTGGGGGGTCGGGGGGAAGGGTGGGATCGGTATTCGGTATCGGCATTCACAAACAAAAGAGTCGTCCACAATAGGAAGTGTAGAATATACGCTGTAGGTTCACTTCGACGTATGACATCATGCTGCAGAGAATCACCTTTTCTCGATCACCCTCTTTCTGTCTCTCTCTCTCTCTCTCTCTCTCTCTCTCTCTCTCTCTCTCTCTCTCTCTCTCTCTCCATGCTTGGGATAATGATACACATGCAGACATACTTACTGTATTCAGGTGTTCTTTCTCTCACTCTGTCTTATGCTGTGCTTCTGTCGCTTCTTTATCTTTTTCTTCTTTCTTTCTTTCTTTCTTTCTTTCTTTCTTTCTTTCTTTCTTTCTTTCTTTCTTTCTTTCTTTCTTTCTTTCTCTCTCTCTCTCTCTCTCTCTCTCTCTCTATCTCTCTCTCTCTCTCCCCCTACCTGACACGATGCACAGCCAAGATATTGTGTTTAAAAAAAGGTTGGCAGGTAGAAACTGCCCTGGAGGCTTGTTGGGTTCGATTTGTGCAACGCCGCTATCGGCATTCCGATGATGTCAGCGTCGTATCTATTCACCTGGCCTGGGAGCCAGTTTGGGTTTCCACGGCGATGATGTGGAATGTTCTTCCTGGCACTCTCCCAGGCAGAGAGAGTCTATTGTCGTTGCACCCACCCCCACCTCCTCTCTCCTCTCCTCTCCCCTCCCCTCCTCTCCTCTCCTCTCCTCTCCTCTCTGCTCTTCTCTCCTCTCCTCTCCATTCTTCTCCTCTCCTCTCCCCCTCCTCTCATTTCCTCTCCTCTCCTCTCCTCTCCTCTCCGCTCCGCTCCTCTCCTCTCCCCTCTTCTCCCCTCTCCCCCCCTCTCCCCTCCTCTCCTCTCCTCTCCTCTCCTCTCTCTCTCCTCTCCTCTCCTCTTCTCCTCTCCTCTTCTCTCCGCTCCTCTTCTCCTCTCCTCTCCTCTCCTCTCCTCTCCTCTTCTCTCCTCTGTTCTCCTCTCCTCTTCTCCTCTACCGCATCTCCTCTCCTCTCCTCTCCTCTCTTCTTCTCTCTCCTCTATTCTCCTCTCCTCTCCTTTCTTCTCCTCTCCTCTCCTTTCTTCTCCTCTCCTCTCCTTTCCTCTCCTCTCCTCCTCCTCTCCTCTCCTCTCCCCCTCCTCTCCTCTCCTCCGCCTGAGAACGGGAAGAACGGGAACTAACGTCTAGGAACGCAACCTATAAATCAATCACTCTCTGGCAACTAGCGTACTGCATAGCGTAGCCACCCTTCCCCCTCTACACACGCAGACAGACAGACAGACAGACACACACACACACACACACACACACACACACACACACACACACACACACACACACACACACACACACCTATGCAGACACACATAGACAAGCCCCCCACCCCACCCACATGCGCACACATATGTGCACACACACACGCGCGCGAGCGCGCGCGCACGTGTGCGCACACACACACAGCCGCACAGACACACACAACGACACACACACACACACACACACACACAC
>NC_085857.1:11345530-11348030 GCF_034702125.1 Engraulis encrasicolus | reverse complement strand
AGACGGAGAGAGGGAGAGAGAGATGGAGAGAGAGAGAGAGGGAGAGAGAGAGAGAGAGAGAGGGAGAGAGGCAGAGAGAGAGGGGGGGGTGGATGGGGAGAGGGAGGGAAATCGAGGGAGGAGAGAGAGAGGGAGAGAGAGAGAGATGGAGGGGGAGGGGGAGGGGGAGAGAAATCGAGGGAGGAAGGGCAGACAGAGAGAGAGAGAGGGGGGTGAGAGAAATCGAGAGAGGAAGGGCAGACAGAGAGAGAGAGAGGGGGGTGAGAGAAATCGAGAGAGGAAGGAGAGGGAGAATGAAATATGAAAATATAAACAACACGATTCGTCAAACCTTACACAGTATGTCTCCTGTCTTGCCCCAAGTTGCTTTTCCGTTAACAACATAAGACCGTGTACAGCTTTTAAATATGTTGTTGTAGCAGAATGACATCTACAACTTGTAATATGTTGAGAAAGAACATATGTAATGCTGTAGTCATGTACTGTAGATCATTAAGTAACAATGTAGCAAAGTGCTTATTTTTACAACAGCATGCCGCCATGCAGCGGAACACTTTCCACTGAGCTTTAAAAGCATATCGTTTTCTGACCGCAGCGATGAGGCTACACATTCGACATACTACTATACAATAAAATGCGGGAAGTCTGGAATCCATGTGTGATGTCCATTCTAAAGGCTCTGGTATTTCCTTCTAGAACTCTGTCAAGTTCCCTTTGTAGTGTCTCCAGACATTTTTCACGTTTCCTTTTAACTGCAGAAGACACAGACTCTGCAGTGTGCGTTTGTCGTTGACAATTACCAAGTGGTAATTTGTGTGTGAAGAACATCTGTGTTGTTACAATATGTTGTAAGGATGCTGTAGAGAAGTTGTCCAGCTGTTGTTAAACTAAGACAGTATATATCCATTCCCCTAGTGCAGGGAAGCCGACAGGGGGGGGGACACAAATAGGACAGCTGTCCCAGGCCCAGGGACAGAGGGGGGCCAGCATTGGGTTCTCATTACATTGCACTGTAAGGTATGTACTGGGTAGGGGGCCCTTTCTGAGGACATTGTCCTGGGCCCAACCAAAGCTGTCAGCGGCCCTGCCCTAGTGCAACAGCCAAACTGCATAACCACAGAATGGTCTGCATTGCCATTAACCACATATACTGCAGTAGGTGGCTGACCAAAAGCATTACATTACACATCCCCATACAATACAATACAATACAATACAGGCAGGGAGTCTGGAATTCATGTGTCCCTTCTACAAAGGGATAGAGTTGCCTGAAGCTCCCTTCCTCTACCCTCACTCATTTTCAAGTTTCCTTGAACTCTTGCAAACACAGGGCCTTCAGTGCTCTTACAGCAGATGGGGTCGCCAGCAGGCCTATTCACTGTTTGCTGAAAATGCTCAACTACATCATAACAACATGGCTTTGACATTACTAAGAGCTTTAAAGGGACACTGTGCAGGATTACACTGTTGGTGGCAAAAAAGGTTATAACATAGGCTTTGCTGCTTAATAATAAGCTGCCTATTGCCAAATTAATAATCTAATAATAATGAAAGTAATAATAATAAATAATAATAATAATAATAACTATTTTCTAGTATGGTCCAAGTAGAGTCATTCTTGCAGCTAAAAATGGCTATATTTGGAAATTGAAAATTGCGGACCATGGAGAAGATCCCCCTTTTCATGTATGAAAAGTGCAATTTTTCCAGTCATAATGAATACTTAGAATTTGATGGTGGTGGTAAGTATTCATGAAAAAGGTAACATTAGTGAATGGGCAGCATGAATTCTGGAAATAGACAACTAAAAATCTCACACAGTGTCCCTTTAAGTAGACAAGTAAGATATAGCCATTACACTTGTGGTGGCAGTAAGGTTATAACATAGGCTTTGTGCTTAAGGGGTTAATGTTAGAATGGTGATAATAACCAAATAGCAATATACAGTAAGAGCAAGGAGCATCTGCAATGTGACAGTCTGCTATCAGGATGCACTGGGGATATGGCGAGGATGTGGCCCAGCATTGTATTTCCATTCCCCTTGCAAAACATGTAACTAGCAGAACGGTTTGACACTGACATTAACCTCACATAGTAGGTGCATGACTACAATCACTACACTACGCATTCACATACAACGCAGGCAACATCATCTGGAATCCATGTGTCCGAGCACTCTGGAAGTTCCCCCTGCTAGAACCGCCCAGAGTTCCCTTTTGTAGCGCCCCACCACACACATGGTTCTCTGAACCAGGCAGGCAGGCAGTCAGGCAGGGAGGCAAGCAGGCAGGCAGGCAGGCAGGCAGTCAAGCAGGCAGGCAGGCAGGCAGGCAAGCAGGGAGGCAAGCAGGCAAGCAGACAGGCAAGCAGGCAAGCAGGGAGGCAGGCAGGCATGTAGGCAGGCAGGCAGGGAGGCAGGGAGGCAAGCAGGCAGGCGGGCAGGGAGGCAGGCAGGCAGGGAGGCAAGCAGGCAGGGAGGGAGGGAGGCGGGCAAGCAGGC
>NC_085857.1:11338030-11343030 GCF_034702125.1 Engraulis encrasicolus | reverse complement strand
CACACACACACACCATCAACCATACTGTAGATGATACCTGTAAGTGACGGCAGGTTTCTAATATCTCAGGGGTGAATTTCTCAAAACCAAAGTTGCTTACTACATTAGCTTCTTTGTTGTTTTCAATGCATTTTCCCATTGGCAACTACCGAAGTTGCTAACAGGCTAACAACTTCTCTTTTGAGAAACTCACCCCTGGTTTGACCCATTTTACTAGCTTAGCGTGACATCACTGGCCTCTGTTCAACACCGTTAGCACTGTTGGCTGCTTTCAGTTTGGCATATTGACAAAAGAGAAAAGAAAAGAAATTGAAAGAATTATTGAGAATTTATGGATGGGATGTATTGCATTGTGCTTCATTGTGGGGACTCATAGATGTGCACAGTTAGGGACGAGGTGGTGGAAAAGCACCTGCCTCTTTAGGGCTTCCACACACCGGCTCCGACAAAGTGCTGGGCACTGCTTCGCAAAAAATTGATTCCATTGTTTTCAATGGAACCCTGGACACTGGCGCCGATGTCCGCGGACATTTGCCGATGTCGGATAGCAATTACAGACAAGTTCTATTTTGTCAGCGCCGCCCATTGACTATCAATGCTATGTTCGTGTGAAATTGGGTTTGGGGGTCTGAATTACTTCGGAAGCGAAAGTGCGCCGCAGTGCTGTCGGAGCCAATGTGCGGCCGGCCTTACTCTACTCTACTTTTTTTTTTTTTGATTCTTTGAAAATTCTTTTTTTTTTTTTTTTAAGAAAAGTACCTGTAGATGAATGAGAATCTTCAAAACCATACTGAACTCTGTTTCTTTTATATACAAAAGTTATTTTTTTAGAAACGATTTCACGACCCACTTGCAATACCTTCATGGCCTACCAATATGGGATTCATAACCTAGGTGAATGACAACTTCCGAGCCATTCTAATCTTCTGATTCCCCTCCCTCTCTCTCCTCCTCTATGTCGCCCCCTTCAGATGAGCGTGAGGCGGTGCAGAAGAAGACCTTCACCAAATGGGTCAACTCCCACCTGTCGCGCGTCTCCTGCCGCATCACCGACCTCTACCTGGACCTGAGGGATGGACGAATGCTCATCAAACTACTGGAGGTGCTGTCTGGAGAGAGACTGGTGAGTAGGACGATTTTGACTTTTAAAATGTTTAACTTTTGTTTATGATAGTACAGTCAAGATGGTGACAGGAAGCACGTGGGGAGAGAGAGACGGGGAGACGGGGCTGGCAAAGGTCCGGGGTCGGGAATCGAACCCGGTTCGGCCACATAGCAGACAATTGCCCTACCGTTAGGCCACGGTAGGTGAGGTAGCCGAGACTGGTGAGAAGAGGACGGAAGAAGGAATGGGTGGGCGGGTGGGAGGGTGTGTGTGTGTGTGTGTCTGTGTGTCTGTGTGTGCGTTTGATCTATGCTTATCAAAACCAGGGCAAGAGACAGGGGTGAGTCGAGGAGGTTTAGGAGGGTGCATGTGTATGTTCATGCGTGGGTACATGCGTGCATGGGTACGTGCGTGCATGTGTATGTGTGTGCATGGGTACATGGGTACGTGTGTGCATGGGTACGTGCGTGAACGTGTGTGTTAGCTAGAGCTCCCTCTGTATCAGAGATGTGTAAAGTAGACGTACAAGTACTCTTACAGATGTAATTACAACTCTAGTACTATGATACTACATCTGTACACGTCAGGGCCTAAACGTGTGTTTTGAAGAAGCGGCCGTGATTTCTCACAGTGTTTTCTGGAAAGATTGTTTATGCAATAATTTGGTATTTTGACGTATCTCACATTCAAAATGTTGTATTAGGTAACATTCTTACAATGAAATGTAGTGGTGTTTGACCTGCAAGTGTCCCTTTAATGGTGAGGACGCACTAGTTCTGCCGATGGCCACGCTGGTCACCAAGTTAGACGAAATAGTGGTCTGATTTATTGTAGCGTCAACCATTAGCATACGGTAGGTGATGCAGTAGATGGCGGATTAAGCTCTCGGACACTTTCAAGCTTGGAAAGACCAAGTTCACAGAGCTTAGTGGTCACGATAGTCGACACTGCACTTGGAACTATAACCCGCTGGTGTGAGGTTACTGTGTAATGTTGACTTTACTCATACTGAGTCGAGTTGGTGACTACAAGGTGGTTATTTCAGGTCAGCTTTGATGTGTAAGAGAGGGAGAGAGTGAAACAGAAACAGAAAAAGAAGAGAGAGAGATGAAGGGGGAGGGAGGGATTTGTGGAGAGAAGAAAAATTCGCCCTGACAGTAATTCTAGTTAGTCATTGTAGCAGATGTAGAGTCATTAACGGTTCACTGAGTTTTTTGGCATCCACCTGAAATTTGGTGTAATCCACCTTGTGATCGAGGTCTTTAGATTAATACCTTAAAGGTAAAGTGGAAGACAGGTTATTTGTCTCTTTCTCAATCTCGCTCTGTTTTTACATGCCTTTATCTCTCTCTCTATGCCTCACTATCTTTCTCTCTCTCTCTCTTCATCCCTCTCTCCATCCGTCCCCCTATTTCTCTTTCCTTCTACCAGTCTCTCTGATTTCCTCTCTTTTTCTCTTCTTCTCACCCACACACACAAACCATCTATTCTTCCTGCCTCCCACTGGTTCTGCAGAGATTTGACATGTCTGCTTCCATTGTTAGCCCAAACCCACCTCTCTGCCACTCACACATACATACACACACTGAAACCCCATTGCTCTTAGCTAAGCCTGACTCAGCCTGTAAACCGCTAGGTCCCCGCTATGCTATGCTATGCTGTGCTATGCTATGCTATGCTATGCTGTGCTATGTTATGTTATGCTATGCTATGCTATGCTATGCTATGCTATGCTATGCTGTGTCTCGCTATCAGGGAAGCCAACAGGGTGTGGGGGGAAAAGGGGGTCAGTTGTCCCGGGCCCAGAGAGAGAGGAAGGAGGCCCACAATTGGGTCTTCAATACATTGTACATGTATGTGTTGGGAAGAGGGGGCCCTTTCAGATGTGTTTGTCCTGGCCCCGGCCCGCCTAGGTTGTCGGCGCCCCTGTCCGCTATCACCGGAGTCTCATCCCGCTAATGGCAGTCATTTAGGCCTCCATTCAGTCACTCCGTGCAGATGGAGCCATAAGTGGTGACCGAATTAGACATGACGCTCAAGCGAAGACGAGGCCATGGCAGGTGCGGATGAATTGTCTGTAATTTCCTTTGCGCCGAAAAAATAGATATCTGACGTTGAAATCCAGGGTACAATTTCCTGAAGATTAGACAGGGCAGCATTAGTAACGAGTAACATAATGAGTTAACAAGTTAATGGATTGATGAGTTTCTGAAATAGTAATAAAAATGTACCTACATTTATTTACTGAGATTGGGTACTTTTTGTGTTTCAACATGGCAGACCTTCAAAAATATGCATCTGTTTCTGGAAAACAAACATTAACCATCATCTGACCTACAGGCTCTTATCTGTATGATGTCATCAAATGCCACACCTCTGTTTGGTGCTTATTTGGTCATTTTCCATTGCCCCGAAGTTACATTTCCTTTTTTTTGTTTGTCCTATTTTCTTTCAATGGGGCCTTTTTGCTTGGACAGAGATGTGTTTTGAGTGTCATCTCATCCGTGTGGCTTCTAATCAGTAGCGGTGCCGCTAGGCTAACGTTGTTAGTTTGTTCCTTAAGCGTTCAAGGCCATGACCAGTCTCTGCTTTCTTTGTTTCAAACTGTAACATTTTTGTGACCTCTTTTTATGGTTTTAGCCTTCCCTTACAGTACACACCAATGAATTAAGAGCAAAATCTCTTCGTAGTATACACAGAAGAAGCTACATACTGTATAGAACAGTGGTTCCCAACCTATGGGTCGGGACCCCCCTTATGGGTCGCCAAAGATCCACAGGGGGTCGCGGAGCCCTCTTGATTTTAAGGGGTTTCGTTTTAAATATATATAGCCCATGTTGAATAAGACAAAGCATTTAACTAATAAATGCATAGACGCAACAAATTCTAAGTGCTACATTAAACATTTATTCTATATTTGACCGAAGCTGAATTGAGGAATAAAATAACTAAAATAAGTTTTCGCAGGAAACGGAGGGCATCTTGTGACTCCGTCTCTTGCGGGCGCTCCCGTGGTTGGGTCACCAAAGCTTACAATAGTAAAAACATGGGTCCCTTATGAAAAAGGTTGGGAACCACTGGTATAGAATAATAGAAAGAACAGCAGTTTCATTTACCACTCTACACATGTGTGCACTGAAAATAAACATGAATCCTTCTCTGGTTCCAGTTGTTTTAGCAGGTATGTGTTGTTTTTAGCTCATAACACTGCGAGGTCTTAAGTTGTTGGATTTATTGACCACAGATTTGTTAAAATGCACATTCACATGCACATTACACATATTACACAGATGGCCTACAACACATTTGTAGTCATGAATCAAAACAAGACACATTAAATGTGTGGAATAATAACACGCACACAGACACAAATGAATATGTGCCTACTCGCAGTCTCGCACACACTCGTGTGTGAACACACAAACACAGACATACACACTTAATATATCACAACCACTAAGAATCTAAGTCCACTAATGCCTCTTTTCCACTGTCGATTTTCTGGTAGGCCTAAAGCTTGACACAGCGTGACTCGGCCGCCACTTTTTGCTTTACGATTGAGCTATGTCGTGCCTATTCGAAAAGCATAAAGTGGCGGCCGAGTTGCGCTTTGTCGAGCTGTAGGCCAACCAGAAAAACGGCAGTGGAAAAGAGGCATAAGACTCACACACTTTTCCCATACAAACACACATGAAAGTGAAGTGAAAGCCCATTGGGAAACTCCAACTCCCATTGTCATTGTGACACAGCACTCCACAGCACACAAGTGAACACTGCACACAACGAAATTGCATTTATGCCTCACCTGTGCAAGGGGGCAGCCCTCAGTGGCGCCCCATGGGGAGCAGTGCGGTGGGACGGTACCATGCTCAGGGTACCTCAGTCATGGAGGAGG
>NC_085857.1:11310530-11333030 GCF_034702125.1 Engraulis encrasicolus | reverse complement strand
TATGGCCACACCTGTGGCAGTAGTGAGGAGTGCATTGTGGGAAGTGTTGTGGGAAAAGAATTAGATTTGCTGAATGTGGTATTTTGTGAATGATGACATCATGGTCTTGCATTGTGCTCTTCTCCAGATCAGCTTCATACAGTACTTGAAGGTGGGAAGTATAGTATAGAGGGAAGTATTCACGATGCAGTGATGAAATAGGCCTGTAGATGATGCACTGTATTTCTTACTCTGTGTCAATGATGATCTCATGAAGTTTTTAAGATCAGGCATGTATTGGTTGATGGCTCCTTTTCCCTGCCCCTGTCCCTGTCCCTGTCGTACACTTGTGGCAGTAGTGAGCAGACCTTTCCGAAAGGTGGGGACAAATGGGGTCAGTTGTCCGGGGCCCCAGGGAGATCCGGGGGCCCAAAATTGGGTCCCCATTATATTCTTTGCATTTGGGCACTTTTCGATTATTGTTTCCCGGGCCTAGTCAGAGGTGAATTTCTCGAAACCAAAGTTGCTTACTACATTAGCTACTTTGTTGTTTTCAATGCATTTTCCCATTGGCAACTACCGAAGTTGCTAACAGGCTAACAACTTCTCTTTTGAGAAACTCACCCCAGAGTTGTCAGCGGCCCCGGTGGTGAATAGTGTTTTATGGGAAGCTTAGGCGGTTCACACTACAATGGCATAGCAGAGATTTTTTACAGTGTGCCAAGCATGACCTCATACAATATGAGGCCCAGGCTTGGACTCTGCTCTTTTTTTTCAGTTATCTCAACAACACTTGTGGTAGCAGTGACGTGTGTATGTGATTTTACATATTGCACATGTGTGTCTCCTTTAGCTTTGCTAGTTTTGTTTAGCACTTATAGTACACAATTAACTCAAAAAGTACACAAAAAATGCTTAAAGGGGTATGCCACTATTTTGGTGCTTAATACAGTTAAAATCGTTGGCTGGGGTTTTCTAAAGGTGGTAAAGTGTCTTATTTTTCATGTAAGCCGTTGTCTTGCTTTAAGACAATTTAAAAGAGGGAGTATGACGCTAAGCCAGTGAAAGTCAATGGATCCGTGTAGCATTGTAGCATGCTACACGGACACATTGACTTTCACTAGCTTAGCGACATATTCCCTCTTTTAACTTGTCTTAAAGTAAGACAACACTTAACATGAAAAATAAGACACTTTACCACCTTTATAAACCCATGCCAACGATTTTAACTGTATTAAGCCCCAAAATAGTGGCATACCCCTTTAAGCTGTGCTTATTTTGCTTTCACATTGAAAATGCCAAAAAGGAGGTGAATTGTTACTGTGTGCCAAGGATGACCTCATGGGTAAGGGCAGGGGTTTACACTCTGCTCTCTTACCAGTCAGAGTCAACACCCATGACAGCGGTGATGATGAGGGTACTAAGGTCTCAAGTCTAAGCACATCCTCTGTGAAGTGGGCCGCTTTTTATGATTTTATCTCTCTTTTATGTCACACCTCATCATAAACATGTCACATAGGCCTACTGAGTTATACACAGTGAAGACACAGAGAGAAGCCACACAAACACACACACAACTGTAGATACACATGCACACACATACTCATAGACCGTGACACTGAAATAGCTTGTATTAGAGATGTTTTGTCAAATTGTTTTTCTCTGATAGAAAATATCGATCTAGAGTACAATAGGTCTAAGTATTTGTATTGCTCAATCAAACTGTTAACGAAAGATATGACTAATTGAACATAATGCTAACAGAAATAGCAAATGTTGGCAATGAAGAATTTCCAAAACCCAAAAAGCTCTATTAAGTGACAACAAATCTTTGCGAAACATCATCTGGATGAGTGAGGATCTTCACCACGATCTTCACCACGATAGTCTCAGTGCTAATCATTCACCTTTACCATAATGACGCTGATGCTAACATTACAGTATGTTTAATGTTTTCTTTCCTGTGTATCTAGACCTCCAAAGTCTGCATGCTACACATTTTAACCCATTGATGTGGATATGTTACAGATACATGAATACATTCTAATGCAAAATGAGGGTCTTAGGGTTTGAGTGCAACTTATTTTATTTATTTTTTATTTTAGGTTTTTATAGGCTGAGGGCAACTTTCCCAACAAGGGCTTAGGCATTCAGCAGGCATTTTTTGCAGGTGCTTCAGGCATCAATGGGTTAATGCTGATTCTATAGATGCTCACCAGTGTATTTCTTTTACCGTTCCCTTCCCAACAAAGGGCCGTGTGCTCCACATTTTAATGCTACTTCTATAGATGTTCACCAGTATGTTTCTTTTCCCCTTCCCTTCCCCAGCCCAAGCCCACCTAAGGGCCATGTGCTACCCATTTTAATGCTGCTTCTATAGATGTTCACCAGTATGTTTCTTTTCCCTTCCCTTCCCTTCCCCAGCCCAAGCCCACCAAGGGCCGCATGCGTATCCACTGCCTGGAGAACGTGGACAAGGCGCTGCAGTTCCTCAAGGAGCAGCGTGTGCACCTGGAGAACATGGGATCCCACGACATCGTCGACGGCAACCACCGCCTCACGCTCGGACTCATCTGGACCATCATCCTTCGCTTCCAGGTGGGCGGACATGGGGGGACAAAGGGGTCAGTCGTCCCATGCCCAGGGAGATGGGGGCCCATAATTTGGTCTTCATTTACATTGAATGTATTTGGTGGGGGGGCCTTTCAGATGACTTTGTCCCGGGCCCAGCCAAAGCTGTCAGAGGCCCTGGGCGGACATGATTAGTCAAAGTCAGACTTACACTATACATGGGTTTTAAATTTTTGTTTTCCCCTGACTGCGCGAAACTAGCTGCGCACAACTCAACCTCTGATTGTTGGAAACCGCTGTCGGTCAAAAAATTAGCTCACGTGGTTGGCTGCCAGTGTCTTTCTCACAATATTGTGTTTACAAACACGGCAAACCCATGTATAGGTGTAGCCTCTTTCTGTCGATAGGCTCACTGGCAGGCCCGTTCACTCTTTGCTGAAAAGACTAAACTGTATCATAATGGTAGTGGACATTACAGACAGTCTTGAGTAACAGATTAAGACTTGGTCATTACAATTTTGGTGACAATAAGGTTACGACATAGGCTCTGTGCAAAGGCATTAATTAGTAAAGGGCAAAGTCAGACTCATTCATTTAAAATGTAAAGTGCTGGGTTTTCATGTTCATGGGGACCTATTTCTTCAGATGAGTTAAAGTATGCACATCCTGCATGCACATCACACACTGCAGCTCCGCTTCGAAGGTTTATTCAAGACATGATAGAGTAGAGTAGAGTATCGTTTATTGATCCCAGAGGGAAATTAAGGTGCCAAGTAGCATACACACATAAATAAAGACATTACCCACAAGACATAATACACATATTTACACATAAAATAATCATATATAGCTTACTGTTGCATACATTTTGCCAAGGCATCTCTCTCTAACACACACACACACACACACACACACACACACACACACACACACACACACACACACACACACACACACACACACACACACACACACACACACACACACACACAAACACACAAACACACAACACACACACCAAATATAAAGTGTAAAAGTCCACAGTGTTAACATGTGCCTTAGCCAAGTGGCACATAGAAGCCAAGACAAAGTGTTCATAAAGTGTCCAGGAGTGTCCATAGTCTCTCTGCCTAGTACAATGTCCATAGTATTCCTTGGAAATACTATGGACTATGGATTGGGGGGGGGGGGGGGGGTGTCGCCCCCTGTGTCACTACACACACACTCTCTCTCTCTCACACACACACACACACACACACACACACACGCACACGCACACGCACACGCACACACCAAAAATAAAGTGTACATAGTGTCACCTGTGCTGTGCAAGACAAAGTTACCATCAAAGTGTCCAGGAGTATCAGTAGTCCAAGGGGTTACACACGTCAAACTGTGTCTCTCCACACACACACACACACACACACACACACACACACACACACACACACACACACACACACACACACACACACACACACACACACACACACACACACACACACACACACACACACACACACAAACAGCTGTGCATTTCAATGAAAGAGGAGTCATAGGGTAAAGAGTCCAGGTAGATAAAGTGTGCAGGAGAGGGATCTGTTATGCAGTCCAGTCCCCTATGACGATCTCTCTTTGTGTGTCCTTATGTGCAATGTTGAATAACATTTTGACCCAGCAGGGTCTTCATCACGCATGTCAAGACTTCAACTCTTTCTATTGTATGGGGACCCATTCACCATTTCTCACACATCCAAACAATCTTCACGAAACAGGGGTCCGTTTCTCGATTCTTGTCGTTGCTAACCGTCTTAAGACCGTCTCAAGACGTAACACCATTCCCTTGGATTTAGTGGTGAGCGTCGCTGTCGAGAGAGAGTTGAGTCACTCTTACGAAGGACGTTGCTACCGTCGTTAGCAAAGACGCTTTCGAGATACAGACCCCAGAGTAACTCAGTTGGCCATTTTTAATCTATATTTTCTGCAGATGTGACAATCATGTCGTCATCCAAATATCAAACCCCCCAAAATGCACCGGCCAACCAAACCAAAACATGAACAAACACCCTTTGCAGGGTACACAGCAGGCAATGGCAACGTGACGCTGTACCATGTAAACAAAAGAAGACAGAGATGAATAAAATACAATCAGCACTTTGGCCCGGACATTACACAGGCACTTATCCAGGGTGCTGTTGCTAAGGGGCAGGGGGCGACAGGAGGGGGACAAAGGGGGCAGTTGCCCCGGGCTCAGGGAGAGAGGGGGCCCGAACTTGGCTCCTCATTACATTGTATCTATTGGGCTGGGGGGGTCCTTTCAGATGACTTTGTCCTGGGCCCGGCCAAAGCTGTCAGCTGCCCTGGCTAGGGGAATTCTGTTATTGCCTGTCTAATGTCAAAGCCTGTGTCCTCAGCCTGGAGGTATGTCAACACTTCAAGGCCCAGACAGGTCCCCAGTAGATGCCCTACGCAGGTCTGAGGTCTTAGAGACTCTTACTGTAGTAACGCTCTTGCTCCTCAGTCTGAGGTCTTAAGGCTCAGTTATGCTTCCTACTTGTGCCACAGAGTGAGCTTGACGCAGCCATGATGCAGTTAATTCTTGTTTATGCCCTGTTTTGAAGCACGGTCTGCGCGATGTCATTCCACGCTGAAACTGCCTTCAATACAAAGAGTAAACTAGACGTGTCGGTTGTTTTTTAGCATCACAGACTCGACGAGAATGAAAATGAAACATTAAATCTTTATATCACGTGCATGTTTGATCGCACTGGCAGCCACAGTAGTAGTTTGGAACAAAGAAGAGGCTCATTTGTCGAGGACGAAGCGGAATGTTTCCTCGACCTCGGAACCACTGTTCAACTGTCCAAATAACTTCAGCGTCGTAACTTGCAAGCGCATGTGTTGTCTTCGGTTCGTGTAAATAAATCAAACAACAAAGCTCGGGCAACTTATTTAATGAAGAGCTCACAGTCCGTAGACCGACGAAGGTTAGAACAAGGAAGTAGCGCTTGTTCTCGACTCGAGGACAGAGCAGGCTGGTCGAGAGGACCAATCAGAGACCTATTTTCGCCCTTTCACGCCGTCGCTCCCTGCGTCGAGACACAATTTTGGGGAGGTGCCCCAGAGTACCTGCGTGATGGGGGGGGCTTCACTACGTTAACTGCGCGGCTCACTGCATCATGATGCAGTGACGCTGATCTCGAGGCATAAACTACCCTTTAGAGACTCTTACTGTAGTAACGCTCTTGCTCCTCAGGCTTAAGCTAGCAGTTTCTCTGTGCTCGTGCAGTGCCCTTATCGACCTCTCTAACCTGAGAGTTTAGAACCCTCAAGGGTACCCTTTTTTAGGTTTAAAGCAAAGGACTTGGCTTCTGGAGCTCTCTGGTAGCAATATACTCACTCATTCTCTCTCTCTCTCTCTCTCTTACACTCTCTCTCACTATCTCTCACTATCTCTCTCTCTCTCTCTCTCTCTCTCTCTCTCTCTCTCTCTCTCTCTCTCTCTCTCTCTCTCTGTCTCTCTCTCTCTCTCTGTCTCTCTCTGTCCTTCTTTCTTCTCGTCTGACAGATCCAGGACATCAGTGTGGAGACGGAGGACAACAAGGAGAAGCGTTCTGCCAAGGACGCGCTGCTGCTCTGGTGCCAGATGAAGACGGCGGGGTAAGCAGCACCCCACAGCACTGCCACTGCTGACCCTCCATATAGTTACAACTATCAAATAATTAGCGGGTATAGATTAAAAGTAT
The DNA here is from genome assembly GCF_034702125.1 of Engraulis encrasicolus. Lineage (NCBI taxonomy): Eukaryota > Metazoa > Chordata > Actinopteri > Clupeiformes > Engraulidae > Engraulis > Engraulis encrasicolus. The sequence goes on along the minus strand of NC_085857.1, from coordinate 11,326,734 downwards.
TTCAACAAAGACGCTTTTGGGTCAAAGACGTGCAAAATGGCATTGTCATTCAGTGTAACGGATGCCTTCTGCTGACTGTAACTGTAAAAAACATGACTCTTTTTATTTATTTATTGTTACAGGGAATTCATGAAAGCCTCGGCTGTCATCCATTCACTTGAAACAATTTAAAAATCATGTTTTTTTGCAGTTACAGTCGGTGGAAGGTGTCTGTAACACTGAATGACAAAGACGTCTTTGACCCTTTTGCAAACCTCTGTAGTTGGGCAGGTGCGTAGGATATTATCCCAGTGGGGTTGTCATTCAAGTGTAAAGAAATCCTGCACACTGTCCATTCCACCAACAAACTTTAATACAACGTTTCGGTCATCCAACCTTCTTCAGGTAAACTGAAGAAGGTCGGATGACCGAAACACTGTATTAAAGTTTTTTGGTGGAATGGACAGTGTGCGGGATTTCTTTACACTTGCATAATGAAAAGTAGGCATAAATGATAGGGTACAATATGATACGATACGATACGATACGATACGATGTGATGCGATGCGATGCGATGCGATGCGATGCGATGCGATGCTATACAATATGATGCGATGCGATGCGATGCCATACGATACAATACGATATGACACAATACGATATGATACGATATGACACGATATACCTACACAGTCTCACCCCAAGTAGTCAATTTTTGACTACTCAATTTTTGACACCCCAAGACTGCAATTTTTTACGTCTTGGGTATTCCTTCCACGTCACATTTTGACTATGTCCTCAAAGGCGCCCCATTGTGGCAGCATAACGTCATTGAGGTTAGGTTTAGGAATAGGTTTAGGGTTAGGCCACATAGTCAAAATGTGACGTGGAAGGAATACCCAAGACGTCAAAAATTGCCGTCTGGTCCAAGGTAGTCAGAAATTGACTACTTGGGGTGAGACTGCGTTGAATATACGATACGATACGATACGATTCGATAGTCCTTTTTTGTCAGTTTGTACTGAAATTCATTTTGCATCCCTGAGCTCAGACTCAGACTTTAAGATAGGAGACACAAGACTGTTGCACATGTGCCATGCTCCACACGCATAAGCACACTGCACTGACAAAAACAGACAGAGGCCAGAGGACAGAGGCCAGAGGACAGAGGACAGGGGACAGAGGCCAGAGGACAGAGGACAGAGGACAGAGGACAGAGGCGGGGTATATGTCTGAAGCATAAGCAGGAAGTGTAGGTGAGATGAGTGGCCCAGACCCGGCTGCAGAACCAAGTTGTTGGACGGGCATTTGATGGAGTATGGGGGGGGGCACCTTGGCGGGGGGGTGTGGGGGGTCCTCCCCTAGAAAACATTTGTATTTCTTAGATTCAATTTCCTGCATTTTAACCAAATTGTGGGCTCAGTTTCAGCTCTATACGGAACAGTACTTTTGTTTCAAAATATGGGACGCTTCCATTATTTCAAGGGATCACTGTTCACTTATTGTTTCACATTTAGGTCTACTGACAATGTCTACATGTCTAAATAGTGTAGCCTATTCATTTATTTGTTTATTAGGGCTGTGGTGGTCAAGCACTGGTGGCATTTTATCATATACTATATTTACTGCATTAAAAAAACTAATTTGCCCCGTGGCGCCGGCCCTGAAGTGCCCAACACGTCCACAACAGTCAAAGAATTAGTGAAGGCATATACTGTACGATGCACCAAACACTTCCACAACTTTGAAAAGTACAAGTGTTTAAACATCCAAATGTCAGAATTTAAGGCGTGTAAAGACGATGGTGGTGGGGTTGGCGTTCAACACGTCGTCCAAAACTTTCAAACAATTTGTGTAGGCATAAATGATGACGGGAGACGCACCCAACACGTCCAAAATGTTCAAATAATTAAATGCTTAGACACCCAAATGTCTGACGTGTAGACATCAATTGTACACTAGGTATGATGATGATGGCGGGGTAAGCACCCAGCACGTCCAAAACTTTTAGAACAATTAGTGTAGGCATAAATTCAAACCCTTAAATTATGTGTGGGGGGGTGTAAAAGATTGTAGGGTAAGTGCCCACAATGCCCAATGCTTTCACTATTTGAAATGTCCAAATGTCTTGCGTTTACGTTCGTTGTAAATATATGAGCTACGTACTAGCAAGATGGCACGGTACGCACCTAGCATATCCAGAAATTTCACATTTCCCAAGTGTGGGCATTAATGATGGCTTGGTAAGCGTCCAAAACGTCCAAAATCTTAAAGGGGTATGCCATTATTTTGGGGCTTAATACAGTTAAAAATCGTTGGCTGGGGTTTATAAAGGTGGTAAAGTGTCTTATTTTTCATGTTAAGCGTTGTCTTGCTTTAAGACAAGTTAAAAGAGGGAATATGTCGCTAAGCTACTGAAAGTCAATGGATCCGTGTAGCATTGTAGCATGCTACACGGATCCATTGACTTTCACTAGCTTAGCGACATGCTCCCTGTTTTAACTTCTCTTAAAGCAAGACAGCGGCTTACATGAAAAATAAGACTCTTTACCACCTTTATAAACCCTGGCCAACGATTTTAACTGTATTAAGCCCCAAAATAATGGCATACCCCTTTAAATGCCCAAATGTCTTGGCAAGTGTTGGTACTGTATGAATGATGGCAGGGCATGTGCCCAAACACTGCCAAGTACTTAGAGAATATCAACTGTGATTTGGCAGGTTGAAGAGGCAGGCACATAGGCATGGGTGGACCAAGATTACTGGGTGATGTTCAGGCCCCTGCCGTCTTGTAGGTTAGACACTGGCTAAACTACGCTAAAAGGGCTTAAGCTAAAATGGGTTTAACACTGGCTAGACTAAGCTCAAGGTGTTCGACTCGCCATAGATCCAGCATTGTTAAGAATCCTTACTGATTGAATTGGAAATGAGGGGAAAAAACAGACATTTATGCGAGGACACATTGCAAAGATGTGTGCATCATGTCAAGACATTGGAAAGCATTTACAGTTGCAACTGCATAACATTTAGACATTAACCTATTGTCAAACAAGTCCGACAGGCGGACAAAGATGCGTCCGTCTTCGCACTGTCGCCTTGTGGACTCAAGAGGGAATGACAATTTCAAGAATGCGTTTCAGACGGATAGACGGACAGACTGATAGAACGACAGACGGACCTGCAGACCTGCTGACAGATGGACATACCCTCTTATAGAGATGCTAGGACGCATCTAAAAAGAGCAGAGGATGTATCAAAAGATAGGCTTGCAGAATACAATTGGAAAGCATGGAAAGTGGCCAGGGTAGATCGTGGGGGAGTGTGAGGACTGACTATGGGTGGACGTATTTGCAGGAGTTCTGTGGTTAGAATCCCATCAGCGGAACATGACAGTGCAATTGTCAAGGGTTTAAGCAGAAGAATGTGCTCATTTTGAACTCTCTAGTCTGTCCAAATGTCCATTAGCCAGTGGAGACCGGCCAGGGAAATGACACCAGAACCATGTGGTGAATAACTCACATAGACTTTTATTTTTGAAGAGCAACAGACCCAACTAAGCCTTAAGATGACAGACCGTTCACAGTGGGCTTATGGGTGGTTTATGCCTCCAGTCCAGCGTCCCTGCGTCGTAATGCAGTGAGCCGCGCAGTTAACGTAGTGAAGCCCCCCCCATCACGCAGGTACTCTGGGGCACCTCCCCAAAATTGTGTCTCGACGCAGGGAGCGACGGCGTGAAAGGGCGAAAATAGGTCTCTGATTGGTCCTCTCGACCAGCCTGCTCTGTCCTCGAGTCGAGAACAAGCGCTACTTCCTTGTTCTAACTTTCGTCGGTCTACGGACTGTGAGCTCTTCATTAAATAAGTTGCCCGTGCTTTGTTGTTTGATTTATTTACACGAACCAAAGACAACACATGCGCTTGCAAGTTACGACGCTGAAGTTATTTGGACAGTTGAACAGTGGTTCCGAGGTCGAGGAAACATTCCGCTTTGTCCTCGACAAATGAGCCACTTCTTTGTTCCAAACTACCACTGTGGCTGCCAGTGCGATCAAACATGCACGTGATATAAAGATTTAATGTTTCATTTTCATTGTCGTCGAGTCTGTGATGCTAAAAAACAACCGACACGTCTAGTTTACTCTTTGTATTGAAGGCAGTTTGAGCGTGGAATGACATCGCGCAGACCGTGCTTCAAAACAGGGCATAAACCAAAATTAACTGCATCATGGCTGCGACAAGCTCACTCTGTGGCACAAGTAGGAAGCATAACCCGCCCTTGACAGTGTTTGAGATCTGCCATGGAGGTGAGCAAACAGTTACGCAGTAGAAAACGTCAAAGTTTGACTTAACTTACTGAAGTTTTAAGCTGCTTGACTGTCTGAAATGTTAACTCACTTAGAGTGTTGAGATCTGCAATGGACATGCACAAACAGTTGCACAGTAAAAAACGTCAAAGTTTTGCTAAACTGACTAAAGTTTTAAGCTGCTTGACTGTCTGAAATGTTAACACACTTCAGTATAAAACACGAAACGTTTACTTTCTGACGTTGGTTGGTCTTACTGAAATGTTCTGAAAACACCTCAAACTCAATCTCTGGTCTGCAATGTTCCTAAACCCTTTTGGCTGAATTTTTCCTTGATGAAATACACGTACAACACTTCGAATTCCACCTCTGACTGTGTTGGTCTGACTGAAATGCCCTTAAAATCCTTCAAGTTCACTTTTTGGCTGTGTGTGTCTGGCTGGTATGAAATGTCCTTAAATGCTCCCCAAAATAATAACACGGATAAACTCCTGGAGCCACAGCTGTAAATCGTGGGTTCAACTTTTTTTGTGTGTCCAGATTCTGTGGGATTACCAATAAAATGCACTCAACTGAAGCATTCCAAACTGTTGTAAAAGCACAAAAAGTTTTTTTTAAAAAAGCTTTAAATTTAGCATTCGGTCAGGTTAAGAAAACAGAAAAAAAGTAAGAAAAGGTCTTTTTTTCAGATTTGTGGTTGCTGGAAGCCAACCGTGTAACAAGTGTCTAACAGTTTCTAACGCTGCTGCAGTGTTGACATGAGCACTGAGTCTCTCTCTCTCTCTCTCTCTCTCTCTCGCTCTCTCTCTCTCCCTCTCTCTCTCTCTCTGGTCTGCGCTCTCTCTCTCTCTCTCTCTCTCTCTCTCTCTCTCTCTCTCTCTCTCTCTCTCTCTCTGTCTCTCTCTCTCTCTCTCTCTCTCTCTCTGGTCTGCTCTCTCTGTCTTTCACAGCTACCAGAATGTCAACATTCACAACTTCAGCACGAGCTGGAGGGACGGCATGGCTTTCAACGCCCTCATCCACAAACACAGGTACTCTATGACACCAAGAACACACTTGTCGTAAAAGTTCAAAACACACTTGCACAGACACACGTACACTCACACACACATGCTGACACACAAAGACACAGAGAGGCAGACAGACTGACACACACACACACACACACACACACACACACACACACACATGCAGACCTGCATGCGTACACTGTATGGCACCGAACACACTTGTCGTAAAAGTTCAAAACACACTTGCACAGACACACGTACACTCACACACACATGCTGACACACAAAGACACAGACAGGCAGACGCACACACGCACGCATGCACGCATGCACACACACACAAACACACACAAGCACACACAGGTATAGTGCCAAGCAGTGTTATAAAAGTCAGGGAGGCACACACACAGGAAGACGACAAATACTCTGATATAACCCACACAGTGTAAAAGACAGACAAGTACGCTACTATGTTCTCTACCAAAATGTCTAACTACAGTATGTGTGTTTTGTGCACAGGCCGGATCTCATTGACTTTGACAAGCTGAAGAAGTCCAATGCCCACCACAACCTGCAGAACGCATTCAACCTGGCCGAGCAGCACCTGGGGCTCACCAAGCTACTGGACCCCGAGGGTGAGGGGACACTTGAAACCACAATAGGCTTTTTTAGATGCGTCCATGCATCTCTGTATGACGCTTTGTCCGTCCGTTGGTCCATCCGTTGGTCCATCCGTTGGTCCATCCGTTGGTCCCAGGGGCGGAGCAGAGGGGGGGGCATAGGGGCCAGGAACCCCCGGCCTCACCACTTCGGGGGGCCCCCTGCCAGTGGCTTTCGATAGCCAAACATCTTGTAGGGGCCCCATTCTACTACATTTCGTGGGCCCAACGCCTCTGACACATCTACCCCCCCCCCTGTCCCAATACCAGTGCTCCGCCCCTGGTTGGTCCGTCCGTTGGTCCGTCCTCCATGACGCGTGCTCCCAATCATTGACAACTGCTTCAAAATGATAATAGATAACTGAAATATGACTCCCTATGAACATTTTTGCTATTCTTGAACTCTTATGATTATATGTCCGTTTGGACGCATCGTTGTCCGCCTGTCTGACTTGTTTTTCTAAAAACAGTTTAAAATGAATTGGCTAACAAATCTTCATGCTGTATCACTCACTCAAATGCATTCTGCAGTCTAACACATAATCTGCCTACACCATCTACCATCAAACCTAAAAAAACAAACAAGCAAAACTGTTTTATCTCATTCAGTTGACATTTGTTTTGCCCCAAGTATACTTGCATTCAGAATTCATCCATGTTGTTCCGTAAATGTCTCTCTTCTGTTCAACGCCGTGGGTTATTGCAGTAAGTAGATAGATAAAAGCGATGCAATAATTATCGTACATCTGGCAACACTGCTGAAAGGTAAGACACCAGAGACGCCAGATGTACGATAATTGTCGTATTTGTGCCATTATTTTGTCCTCTCTATGTTCAAAAAACACATGGTGTACGATAATTTCAGAGTTTTCATTCGGTTGACTTTAAAGCAACGATTTGGTTTGTGTGCAATAATCTCTTCCCAAAAAGCCCCCAAAAATGCTAATTTTGAGGTTTTGGTACAATAGTTCAACGTTTTCCACCTGTGTCCTGTAGATATCAGCGTGGACCACCCAGATGAGAAGTCCATCATCACCTACGTGGTGACGTACTACCACTACTTCTCCAAGATGAAGGCCCTGAAGGTGGAGGGCAAGCGTATCGGCAAGGTGGGTCAGAATCTTAATGCCTCTTTTCCACTGCCCGTTTCCTGGTAGGCCTACAGCTGGACACAGCGCAACTCGGTCGCTACTTTTTGTTTTTCGATTGGGAACGACACAGCTCAATCGTGAAGCAAAAAGTGGCAGCCGAGTCGCTGTGTCGAGCCATAGGCCTACCAGATAGTCAGAAAACTTTATTTGTCCAATCAATAGGCAATTCAGTTCACAGTTGTGGTCTATCTGACAGTGTGTCCATCTGTCCCTGCAGAGATACTGTATAAGTCACTTTATTTGTGTGTGTACAGCATGTGTTGTAATTGTTGGGAAAATGGAATAGTAGATCGTTAGAAGTTCAATCCTTTGGTTTGTCACCAGTTCTATTGAGGGCTGTCATTTATTGCAATTGTTTTTAATCGATCTACCAAGGAATGATACGAAGAACAGCCTCCTCTCTATCATATACTATTGTGTAAAAGTGTAGAAACTAGAAACATTAGCCTGCTGCGTCTGTGTTGTAGGAGGCTCAGCTTCTTGTCAAGTTGAGTTAGTTGGACAGTCTGTCTGTCCAAGCGTCTCTCCATCTGAGCTGTCGGTCCACCTACGGTTATGGAGTCACGCATTGTTTAAGCAGTGAATCATAACCTATTCCCACTGTCAGGTCCTTTGAGGAGAGTGGTGTAAGACCTGGAAACTTGAAACTTGGAAATGGAAACTTGGATAGCACTACCAGCTTCATGGACATTTGGATGTGATGTAGCATAGCGCGATCCGCAGAGCGTGTTGCAACACATCATTTGAGCAGGAAATGGGAGGTTAGCGAAGACAGGATGAGCTGAGAGAAGGGTTTGAGATATAGAGTGCGAATTACAGATTTTTAGTAAGTAATACCTGTGAAAGTGAAATTGAAAAGTGAAAGCCTAACTGGGAAACTCCGACTCCCATTGTCATTGTGACACAGCACTCCACAGCACACAAGTGCACACTGCACACAACTAAATTGCATGTAGGCCTCAGAATGGCGCCCGAAAGTGAGCAGTGCAGTGAAACTTTGCTATGCTCAGGGTACCTCAGTCATGGAGGAGGATGGGGGAGAGCACTGGTTAATTACCTATTGTACTGTGCAATGAAAGAAAGACAGAAGCAAAGAGAGATGGCTGATGTTTGAAGCGGTTTTATTTAACCACAGTCCAAGTGTCCCCTTCATTAACCAACGACCTCAGTCCCACTATGTCCATTGAAAGACAGAGAGAGAGAAAGACAGAAATAAAGACAGAAAGAAAGAAAGAAAGAAAGAAAGAAAGAAAGAAAGAAAGAAAGAAAGAAAGAAAGAAGGAAGGAAGGAAGGAAGGAAGGAAGGAAGGAAGGAAAGAAAGAAAGAAAGAAAGAAAGAAAGAAAGAAAGACAGAAAAAAAGAGAAAGACAGAAAGCAGGAATCAAGAATGAAAAACTTAACAGGCAAATTACACAAAGAACAAAAAACCTGCACTGTATCTCCTTAGATGCTGGGGGAATGGCATTGGCAATATGAGGGAGTTAAAACCCCTCACATCAACAAATACTAACAACTTTTTTACATATTACTTTTTCACATTCTTTATCTTTACTATTTTTATTTTTATTTCCCCCTCCCTGACTATTCCTGTGTTATTTGTGTCTTGAAATGTCCATGTGGGCATTTGTTTATTTGTGTATTTATGTAAGCTACTGGATACCTGAATTTCCCCCTGGGGATTAATAAAGTTACTCTACTCTACTCTACTCTAACAAATCAATCCATGTCCTCATGCATGTGTCCTCAGGTGCTGGACAACGCCATCGAGACGGAGAAGATGATTGAGAAGTACGAGTCGCTGGCCTCGGACCTGCTGGAGTGGATCGAGCAGACCATCATCATCCTCAACAACCGCAAGTTCGCCAACTCACTAGTGGGGGTGCAGCAGCAGCTGCAGGCCTTCAACACCTACCGCACCGTGGAGAAACCACCCAAGTAAGCTATCGCCGTAATCGTGTGCATGGGGGCCGCTAGGGGGGGAAAAGTGGTACAGATTCTAAGGGCCCAAGCACTGATAGGAGCCCTTAAGGGGGCCCAAGCACTGAGAGGGGCCCTTAAGGGGGCCCAAAATTCGAATCTTTCATGGGGCCCAGCATTTCTGGCAGCGCCCCTGCTGGTGTGTGTGTGTGTGTTTGTGAGTGAGGGATGGTGTGTGTGTGTGTGTGTGTGTGTGTGTGTGTGTGTGTGTGTGTGTGTGTGTGTGTGTGTGTGTGTGTGTGTGTGTGTGTGTGAGAGAGAGAGAGAGAGAGAGAGAGAGAGAGAGAGAGAGAGAGAGAGAGAGAGAGAGAGAGAGAGAGAGAGAGAGAGAGAGAGAGAGAGAGAGAGAGAGGGAGAGAGAGAGAGAGAGAGAGTGTGTGTGTGTTAATTTTTTGTTTGCAGGTTCTGATCGAGCCAGATCTCCATCTTGGCTGCCTCACAGTTTTATGTGAGCAAGTCTATGTGAAGAGCTCTTTTCCAAAACGCTATATCCACCATTTTTTACTTTTTGCATTTTAATATTGGAATGGACTGTTTAGAAGTTAAGAAGTGTGAATTCTTGACATTCAAATGTTTCGAGAACATACTTTTTGAAACCTCTATAAAATGCATTTTTCAATGCAATTCAATGGAATGCCAAATACAAAAATGTCAATTTTACAACATTCTATAAAACGGATATAACTCATTTTGGAAAAGAGCTTTTCATGTACGTATGTATGAAACCATTTGGAGATGAAATGGAAAAATGTCGTGCAGTGCATAACTCAAAGACCACAGACCACACCCTTGACACCGCTTTCCTCTTGTGGTTGACAGATTCACACACTGATAGAATTCATAAATCAGTTATTCTGTACTTCACAGGTTCACACTCAAACAGTATTTATAATTCAATTATTCTGTGTGCACTGTGCATATCTGTGTATGTGTGTGTGTGGCGTGCGTGCGTGCGTGCGTGCGTGCGTGCGTGCATGTGTGCGTACGTGTCTGAGTGCGCGTGGGGGTGTGCGTGTGTGTGCACATGCACGCATGCATCTCAATGTGAATTTGTCAAACCCATTCTACTCTATATACCGGTACATGGATAATATGGAAAGCTAGACATCAAAAAAGGGAGATGAAATTAAAGGGACACTGTGCAGGAAATGGTCAAAAAAGGTACTGCAACTATGCTGCTCATTGAAACTGGGCTGCCTATTGCCAAATTTGATCTTTACATGAAAGTTTACTAAGTAATAAACAAATAGTTTCTAGTATGGTCCAAGTACAGTCATGTTTGCTGCTAAACATGGCTACTTTTGGAAATTCATGGAGAAGATCCCCTTTTCATGTTTGAAAAGTGCAATTTTTCCAGTCATAATGAATACTTAGAATTTGATGGTGGTGTTAAGTATTCATGAAAAAGGTAACATTAGTGAGTGGGCAGCATGAATTCTGGAAATAAACAACTAAAAATCTCACACAGTGTCCCTTTAACAAACCCAACAGACCATTAGCAATCACCACTAGGTGACCCTGACCACGACCAGACACTTCTTCTGTGTAAATACTAGTTTCACTTTCAATTCACTTTCACATATTTCACATGATTCACATGATTCACATGATTCACATGATTCACATAATTCACATAATTCAATTCTGCGCCTGTCCCAGGTTCACAGAGAAGGGCAACCTGGAGGTGCTGCTCTTCACCATCCAGAGCAAGATGAGGGCCAACAACCAGAAGGTCTACATGCCACGCGAGGGCAAGCTCATCTCTGACATCAACAAGGTGAGAAAGAGAGATGCCGCCGATTGGATTGGCCGACGATCTGGCTGTTGCCAGGGGCGCCAAATTCTGATTGGTCCAATGCTCCACCATGCCCCACCTCGCGTTACTGAGATGAGTTGTGATTGGACAAATCAGAGCCCCACGTTACTAAGAATAGACGATGAATGAACTATCGCTGGTTTATATCCAGCAAGTGATCCTGGAAATGAAAGGCATGCGAAATATGGCGTGCAATTTTATCTGATTGGACGAAAACTTCCCCTCGTGCTGTGCAACCATTTATAACAAGTGACGCTGGCCTGTTACGGTAAAGCTCCCTTTGAAGTTCAAAATTGTATACATTTGGTGAATTAATTTACAGTAAAAGTCATTATTCTTACAGTAATTCCTCTTTTATTGTCTTTAATATCTTTATGAATGATCTTCCTGTAAAGCACCCTATTGAAGTACTAAACATAATAGATTTTCGCAACTTCGTTTACAGTAAAAGGCCGCTATTTAATTTGTGTTATTGTGGTGAGTTATATCTTCTCAGTGACAAAAGGAGTAGATTACTGAAGATAGTGGATAGAATAATATTATCTGAAATAAAAACACAAAGCCAGTAAAATTATGATGATACATCTCAAGTTGCTGAGTCACACACAGCGAGTACACACACACGCATGCACACATGCACGCACAAGCATTCTCTCTCTCTCTCTCTTTCTCTCTCTCTCTCGCTCTCTCGCTCTCTCGCTCTCTCGCTCTCTCACACACATACAGGTGCGCGTGCGCACACACACTCACACTCACACTCACACACACACACCTTTGTCTAAACAGACCACTGTTTTAAAGCCCCCTCTCTGTCCCATCTGTTGTGTTTTTATTTTTTCAAGGGACACTTCCAGGCACTGTGTATCCTAGTAACGCTGCAAATTATCTGTCTCAGCGACAGCGACAATGACCATCAGTTTACAAAAAAAGACTTTATGGTCCTACATGACTTGTAGCCCTTCCTGTCACAAACGTAGAGCAGTCTCTTTCATTTGTTATTCATATTCTTTAGTTTTATTCTCACCATTTATTATGACAATGAACATAACGTTTACAAAAAAGGACTTTATGGTTCTAAATGACTTGTAGCCCTTATCGTGGCCGCACAGACATAGAGCGGACTCTTTCTTTCTTTTTGCATTCTGACAGTGAACATAACATTAACAAAAAATGACGTTATAGTACTCAATGACTTCTTGCCCTTCCTTCGCGAATGTCGAACAGTCTCTTTTAATTTCTTCATTTCGACAATGACTTTATGGTCCTAAATGACTTATGGCCCCTCCACAGCCACAACAGACGTGGAACAGTCTTCTCGTTTAATTTCTTTATGTCTCTTGGCATTTATTTCCCTTATTCAAATAAATCTCGACTTGCATGGCGATATGGTTTCCTAGTATTTTATGAGGCCGCATATTATTTTATTTAGTGCTGTGGAGTCAGTGGCGGTACATTTGCACACAGGGCGCCAGGTCAAAACACGTGATAGGGCCCCCAACCATACGGCCCACCAAGGTCATATAATAGGGATCAATAAGGGAGGGGTTCTGGGCCCAGGGGCAAATGCCCCGCTTGCCCCCCTAGTAGCTCCGCCCCTGTGTGGAGAGTTATGCTGTGCGGGGTCATTGTGATTGGTTGCAGGTGTTCTCTCTTGATTCCATCTGTTTATTTGATCACTGGCGTGTAACCTGTATGCTGTCATATCAATACGGATTGGATTGTAACCGTGTGTGTGTCTGTGTGTGTGTGTCTGTGTGTATGTCTGTGTGTGCTTGCGTGTGTGTCTATGTGTGTGAATGTGCTTTTGCGTTTGGTCCTTGTTGTGTGTGTGTGTGTGTGTGTGTGTGTGTGTGTCTCTCTGTGTGTGTGTGTGTGTGTGTGTGTGTGTGTGTGTGTGTGTGTGTGTGTGTGTGTGTGTGTGTGTGTGTGTGTGTGTGTGTGTGTGTGTGTGCGTATGTGCATGTGTGTGTGTGTGTGCACGTATGTGCCTGTCTGTGTGTGTGGGTCTGTGTGTGTGCATGTGTGTGTGCGTATGTGCATGTGTGTGTGCCGGTGTGCCTGTGTGTGTGTGTGTGTGTGTGTGTGTGTGTGTGTGTGTGTGTGTGTGTGTGTGTGTGTGTGTGTGTGTGTTCGTGCGTTCCTTCATAGGCCTGGGAGCGTCTGGAGAAGGCGGAGCATGAGCGTGAGCTGGCGTTGAGGACGGAGCTGATTCGCCAGGAGAAGCTGGAGCAACTGGCACGCCGTTTCGACCGCAAGGCCGCCATGAGGGAGACCTGGCTCAGCGAGAACCAGAGACTCGTCTCACAGGTAACATTAACACACACACACACACACACACACACACACACACACACACACACACACACACACACACACACACACACACACACACACACACACACACACACACACACACACACACACACACACACACACACACACACACACACACACACACACACACACACACACACACACACACACACACACACACGTATCCATGCATTTACTGAGATGTGCGTGCACACACTGACACACAGGGAGTTAGATGCACATCCATGAACTCACTGCACTTGTGCTAAATTACTCTTGACATATGTTATCGCCCCCTCGCTCAGTCCAGCTTGCCTCTCTGCACCACCTGGTGGAGGATAGTGGTAGTGCTACAGATCTTCCTTGGCTGAGACAATAGTAAATAGAGCTGACCAGGGGTGTGTTTCTCATAAGCGTAGTTGGTAGCCAGTTAGCAACGAGGGAAATTGCATTAAAAACAACAATGCATCCCAGGTTTCCTGGAAAACCCAAAATCCTATCAAGTATCTATTTCAAAATAACTAAGATTGTCTTGTGTTTCGATGTCCATTGCCCCCTGACTACGCTGTTTAAGTACAAAGTACAGAGAGCTCCATCAATTGTCTGAAAGTCTGGGACAAATAGTAAGAATACATAATAATATTTTTATTAAATAATAATAACAAATAATAATAACAAATAATAATGAAAAAGATCATTATTATACTACAAATACTACTACTGGTAAACCTCCCATAGACCCAAATCCTAATTTTGTGTCATCGATTCCAGACTTTTAATCTCCCATGATCCCCCTCCCCTCTCGCCCCCTACAGGACAACTTTGGCTTCGACCTGCAGGCGGTGGAGGCGGCCACCAAGAAGCACGAGGCCATCGAGACGGACATCGCCGCCTACGAGGAGCGCGTGCAGGCCGTGGTGGCCGTGGCGACCGAGCTGGAGGCCGAGAACTACCACGACATCAAGCGCATCAACGCGCGCCGCGACAACGTGCTGCGCCTCTGGGAGTACCTGCTGGAGCTGCTGAAGGCGCGACGCCACCGGCTGGAGATGAACCTCGGCCTGCAGAGAGTCTTCCAGGAGATGCTGTACATCATGGACTGGATGGACGAGATGAAGGTGAGGAATGAAAGTGAAAGTGAAAGCCCATTGGGAAACTCCAACTCCCATTGTCATTGTGACACAGCACTCCACAGCACACAAGTGAACACTGCACACAACGAAATTGCATTTATGCCTCACCCGTGCAAGGGGGCAGCCCTCAGTGGCGCCCCATGGGGAGCAGTGCGGTGGGACGGTACCATGCTCAGGGTACCTCAGTCATGGAGGAGGATGGGGGAGAGCACTGGTTGATTACTCCCCCCACCAACCTGGCGGGTTGAGAGTCGAACCGGCAACCTCTGGGATGCAAGTCTGACGCCCTAACCGCTCACCCATGACTGCCTGAATGGAGGGATGGATGGAAAGATAAGAGAGTAGAGAGAAAGAGATAGATAGAGAGAGAGAGAAATAGATAGAGAGAGAGCTACAGAGAGCGAGAGTACCTGAAGAAGGTCGGATGACCGAAAGCTTGTATTAAAGTTTGTTGGTGGAATGGACAGTGTGCGGGATTTCTTTACACTTGAATGACAACCCCACTGGGATAATATCCTACGCACCTGCCCAACTACAGAGGTGTGCAGAAGCGTCTTTGTTGAACTGGTAGTCACTGTTGGGAAAGTTACTCAAAAACTGTAATCACTACTTATTACATATTACTGTCATTTAAAAGTAATGTCTTACATTACAACATTACTTTTTTTTTTAAAGTAAGGCATTACACTACTTTTGCATTACTTTTAGTTACTTTATAGCCAAAATGAATGGATATAAGGATTTGACAATCTACAGTGCAAATCTATGAGGTGGCATGACTTTCACCTGCCATCCACAAGTCCAACATTTTCAGGAATTGCGTCTTACCCACATACAATAAGGCCTAAGAAAAATAAAAGTTTAATTTTAAATCCCAAATGTGACCAACTCAATGCCTCCTGTGTCCTCCTGTAGATGCTACTGCTGTCTCAGGACTACGGGAAGCACCTGCTGGGCGTGGAGGACCTGATGCAGAAGCACGCGCTGGTGGAGGCCGACATCGCCATCCAGGCCGACCGCGTCAAGGCCGTCAACAACAACGCACAGAAGTTCGCCATCGACGAGAGCGGTAAGCACTGCAGCCTGTTTTATTCTTGGGAATTATTTTAGATCCGAGTCAACTGGACAGAGATATACAGGTACAGTATGTACAGTAAACGTTAGTGGTGTCAAAAATAATCGATTCATTCGGCAATGCATTGCAATGCGGGGCAAGACAATTCAATAATCGATTAGGCAAGTGCCTTAATCAATGCTGCATATTTTTTTCAACTTTCGATTACTTCCGTGGATATTTCTGGAGCAAATGAATGTTAAATTAAATGAAAGCCCTTCAAAGCATTGAAAACCGCAAGACTAATACAGAAAACAGCCAATAAAATGTTGCTCAGTATCTGACTACTTGTTTTGCCTCATAACGGATGAAAAATTCGCCTTGCAATTGCATTGCATTGTAGATTCGAACTGAATGGTTTCAAATCGAATCGTTACCTCCCGAATCGTAATCGAGTCAAATCATGAGGGCAGTGCCAATGCACACCACTAGTAAACGTATTGGAGAGAATTGTTTGCACAACAATATGAGGGCTACAGTTTGATCTGATTTGTCTTGTGATTCTGGGCTTAAAAGTAGTATTAGTGAAAGTGGTAGCATTCTTTATATGTCTAATAATTATTCCTTCCATCTGGTTTCTCTCTCCCTCTCTCTCCTCATCTCAACCATGTTTATCCCCTTACTCATCCTCCTCCTCCTCCTTCTCCTCCTCAAATTCCCTTCTCCCTATTCACCTCCTCCTCGTCATCATCCTCTCCCCCATTCGCCTCCTCCTCCTCCAACTCCCTTCTCCTTATTCACCTCCTCC
>NC_085857.1:11295530-11305530 GCF_034702125.1 Engraulis encrasicolus | reverse complement strand
TAATATTTACATTGCCATTAGTAGCCCCTTAATGCGCGCCGTACCTCCAGTGGCACGCTGTAATAGTCATTGAAATGTACCTACCATAGCACTACAATACTGTGACACAACACAGGCCCTTTAGTAATGCACCACGACTTAGTCATTACCATACTGGTAACAACAAATGTATAAAGCCGCGTCTTAAGGGGTTAAACTCAGAAAACATTAATAAGTAATGTTAATAACCCAGCAGGACAAGCTGAACACCAGGTAAGAGTCGCCAATGATGATGTGGAGCATAGGCGTAGCTAGGGGTGGGCCTGGGTGGGCCTGGGCCCGCCCACTTGACATCCAAGCCCACCCCATTCACACTTGACAGTCAACTGTTGCCTCATTGAACTATAATTAATGGCATAGCACTGAGCGATAATTAATAATTTTGTCAAAAGTCTGGTTCATCTTCTGTGATTTCTATGATTTCAATTTCAAAGTATCATTTTTCAGCACAATATCTTAATATCTACGTACGTGCTTTCATGTTGGGCCCGTCTGATTTTTTGTGGGCCCACCTGTTTTATTATTTCTGCCTACGCCCCATTGTGGAGGCACCTTTGGTGGTGGTGTGAATATTTTCGACTGTGCTGGAGCAAATGGTGGTTGCTGTTGGAAAACTTCAGTACATTGTCTCCCCCAGTGCCCAAAATGGCCACATGTAAAGCACGTCTCAGGAGGGGACGTATCCTGGGGCCCGCCACGTCCCCTACCCCAACCTCTGAAACCCCCACCTCTCTGTCTTATGTAAATACCCCCTGATAATATTGTCCAGGCCAAGGTTGTCCTTGCCATGCCTGTGGGGAAAATACCCCGCCATGACGGGAATCAACACAATCCAAGCTAGCTCCTCAGGCTCAAGTAGCTATTCTTCATGAACCACCCAAACTTCAACTAACTTGACTTAAATGCTGAAAGGATGACTCCAGCCAATTTCAACATGCAGTTGTAATGCTCACACTACCCTGGACTTGTCAGTACCTGAGATTTTTGTTTTTTTCAGCCTTTTCCGAGATCCTGCTAATTTTAATGGGGACAGGTGTTTGTTTACATTTCAAAAAAAGCATTTTTATTTATTCCCAAAAACTTCCAAAAGGTTATGCAACATCAGCATACAACTAGCAAACAGTGATGCCTTTTGGGAAAATATTTGGAGTTGGCCTATGCTAAGATTTTTAAAAATGTAAACAAAAGCTGCCCCCATTAGAATAGCTCATATCTCGGAAAGGGCTGAGCAAAAAAATGCAGCTTCACCAGGTACTGACAAGTCAAGGGTAGTGTGAGCAATACAACAGCATATTGAAATTGGCAGGAGTGCTCCTTTAAGTTTATAAGCTCACTTATTATGGTATGTCCCAGTAGTGTGCTGCTAATCTCCAACAGTGAACACTTCCAATGCCATTAATATTTACGTTGCCATTATTAAACTCAGAAAACATTAATAAGTAATGCCACTGACCTCCTTCCTGATTTTATGCGATGCGATTTCTCATCACTGCTATGGAAAAAATATAATTAAGTGATGAGTAGTAATATCATATTATATTTGTCATCTCTCCTTCCTCACAAAAGAAGATAAGAGTAATTATGTCTGTGGCACTCAATGCAAAGAGAATTCATACTTCCTGCTCTTATGCTCATAACTCCTCTGACTTCATCGTCTCCTCATCCTTTCAGGTGGAGTCAGTTCGCTTGCATGTTAATAATCACTAGAGCTGGGTAGAATAATCGATTTAATCGATAATCGATCGATTTTTATATAAAATTAACAGTATCGATTCACAGGGCACAAAATTGATTTTTCATTCTTTTTCTTTTTGCTCTTTTTGTTTAATTTAGGTCTATGGAAAATACCCAGTAGGTATTAGTCAATTAAGCCTTGGCCTACTTATTACCAATTAGCTATCTGTTAACACTGTCAAGCCACAGCCCTTTGACATTTTCATATAAAAATAGGTAACAGCATCTTTTGGGGGAAATCCTGGTACCAAGAAGGTAACGGATTGAATCGATTCGGAATGAATCAAATTGAATCGTGATTAATCAATTCAAAGCCCTAAGAATAGAAATCGAATCGATACAGGAACATGGCTGCGATACCTAGCCCTAATAATCACATCTGTTGCACTCAATGGAGAAGCGTCCTGTCACTTCTTATAAAACCTCCTGTTGTTATACATCCTCATCCTATTCAAGTGAAGCAAATGCAATGAATGCTATAAATATATTGCAATTCAGTAGAGAGGGAAAGTGTTCATACTGTAACTTACCACTCTCTTATGTGGTTCCTCCCTCCTTCCACATCTACTGCACTTTATGCGAAGAAGACGTTTTTCTGTTATGCTTCTTTTAAATTCTCACCTCTTCTCCGGTAGGGCTGATGTATCGCAATCCAGTACAAAGGATTAAACTTCCTTTTCTTATGTGATTCCTTCTCCTCTCCTCTCCTCTCATCTCCTCTCATCTCCTCTCCTCTCCCCTCCTCTCCTCTCCTCCCCCTTTCCTCTCCTCCTCTCCTCTCTTCCCCTCCATCCTCTCCTCCATCCTCTCCTCCATCCTCTCATCTCCTGAATCCTCTGCTCTCCTCTCCTCTCCTCTTGTCTCCTCTCCTTTCCTCTCCTCTCCTCTCCTCTCCTCTATCCTCTTCTCTCCTCTCCTCCTTTCTCCTACTCTCCTCTCTTCCATCCTCTCATCTCTCCGCTCCTCCATCCTCTCATCTTTCCTCTCCTCCATCCTCTCCTCTCCTCCATCCTCTCCTCTCCTCTCCTCTTGTCTCCTATCCTCTCCTCTCCTTTGCTCTCCTCCCCCCTCCTCTCCTATATCCTCTCCTCTCCTCTCCTCTCCTCTCCTCCCCCTTTCTTCTCCTCCTCTCCTCTCTTCTCCTCCATCCTCTCCTCTCCTCCATCCTCTCCTCTCCTCTCCTCTCCTCCCCCTTTCTTCTCCTCCTCTCCTCTCTTCTCCTCCATCCTCTCCTCTCCTCTCCTCCATCCTCTCCTCTCCTCTCCTCTCACCTCCTCTCCTCTATCCTCTCCTCTCCTCCTTTCTCCTACTCTCCTCCATCCTCTCCTCTCCTCTCCTCTCACCTCCTCTCCTCTATCCTCTCCTCTCCTCCTTTCTCCTACTCTCCTGCCCTCTCCTCTCCTCTCCTCTCCTCTATCCTCTCCTCTCCTATCCTCCTCTCCTCTCCTCTCCTCCATCCTCTCCTCTCCTCTTCCTCCATCCCCTCCTCTCCTCTCCTCTCCTCTCCTCTCCTCTCCTCTCCTCTCCTCTTCCTCCATCCCCTCCTCTCCTCTCCTCTCCTCTCCCCTCCTCTCCCCTTCCCCCATCCCCCCCTCTCCTCTCCTCTCCTCCATCCTCTCCTCTCCTCCTTTCTCCTACTCTCCTCTCCTCCATCCTCTCCTCTCCTCTCCCCTTCCCCCATCCCCCCCTCTCCCCTCCTCTCCTCTCTCCTCTCCTCTCCTCTCCTCTTCCTCCATCCCCTCCTCTCCTCTTCCTCCATCCTCTCCTCTCCTTTGCTCTCCTCTTCTCTCCTCTCCCCCCCTCTCCTCTCCTCTCCTCTATCCTCTCCTCTCCTCTTCCTCCATCATCTCCTCTCCTCTCCTCTCCTCTCCTCTCCTCTCCTCCATCCCCTCCTCTCCTCTCCTCCGTCAGGTGGAGCGCGTTCCGTGAGCTGGTGGACCGCAAGAAGGAGCTGCTGCAGTCGGCGCTGGGCGTGCAGAACTACCACCTGGACTGCAACGAGACCAAGTCCTGGATCCGGGAGAAGACCAAGGTCATCGAGTCCACCCAGGAGCTGGGCAACGACCTGACGGGCGTCATGGCACTGCAGAGGAAGCTGACGGGCATGGAGCGCGACCTCGCCGCCATCGAAGACAAGCTCGGAGACCTCAAGGTTCATATCATTAGCGATGGGGCACTGATATTATACTAATATGTTAAATTACATGATATTATAAGGCATGCTTTGATATGAAATAATGATATGATATGATATGATATGATATGATATGATATGATATGATATGATATGATATGATATGATATGATATGATATGACAGGATAGGATAGGATAGGATAGGATAGGATAGGATATGTTGGTGTTTACTCTATTATTATACTATATTATATTATATTATATTATATTATATTATATTATATTAAATGATATTATATTATATTATATTATAATTATTTAAATTATATTAAGTATTTTAGTTTCCTCTGAGGACCTATTCTACCAAAGTGTCCTGGCGCTCTTGTACCCCTGCTGAATTACTTAAAAGTGCACTGTGTAGTATTTTTGGTAGCTTATTTCCAGAATTCATGGTGGCCATTCACAAATATTACTTACCACCAACATCAAATGAAGTATTCATTATGACTGGGGAATTTGCACTTTTCATACATGAAAAGGGGGATCTTCTCCTTTTGAATTTCAAGAAATAGACATTTTAGCTGCAAAAATTACTCAATTTTGCTTATACTAGTAAATGTAAGTTTATCAGTAAAAATTCATGAAAATATCAAATTTGGCAACAGGCAGCTCAGTTTCAATGAGCAGCATAGTTGCAATACCTACTCTGACCACAATCTTACACAGTGCACCTTTACAGTAAAGTTGTAATGCCCGTAGTTTAAAGGGACACTGTGCAGGAAATGGTCAAAAAAGGTACTGCAACTATGCTGCTCATTGAAACTGGGCTGCCTATTGCCAAAATTGATCTTTACATGGAGGTTTACTAAGTAATAAACAAATATTTTGGATAAATAAATGGCTATTTTTGGAAATTCAAAATGGCGGACCATGGAGAAGATCCCCCTTTTCATGTATGAAAAGTGCCATTTTTCCAGTCATAATGAATACTTAGAATTTGATGCTGGTGGTACGTATTCATGAAAAAGGTAACATTAGAGAAATGGGCAGCATGAATTCTGCAAATAAACAACAAAAAATCTCACACAGTGTCCCTTTAAGCAGTAGTGTGACGTAGTTCATTCATTCATCCATCCATCCATTCATGAATTCCTTCCTCCCCTAAAGGGAGAGGCAGCCCGCCTGGCAGAGGAGCATCCGGACCAGGCGACCGCCATCACAGACCAGCTGACGGAGATCGGAGCCGTCTGGGAGGAGATGAAGGAGACGCTCAGGGCCCGCGAGGAGTCCCTCGGAGAGGCCTCCAAACTCCAGGTGTGTGTGTGTGTGTGTGTGTGTGTGTGTGTGTGTGTGTGTGTGTGCGTGCGTGCGTGCGTGTGCGCGCGTGTGTGCGTGTGTGCGTGTGTGTGTGTGTGTGTGTGTGTGTGTGTGTGTGTGTGTGTGTGTGTGTGTGTGTGTGTGTGTGTGTGTGTGTGTGTGTCTGTGTGTGTGTGTGTGTGTGTGTGTGTGTCTGTGTGTGTGTGTGTCTGTGTGTTTGTTCTTGTGCATGTGTGTGTGTCTGTGTACAGTATGTGTGTCTTTGTGCATTGCATACAACACTCTATCTACGTATATTTCTGTGCGACTGTCTTTGTGCATGGCATACAACACTGTATCAATATTCGTGTGTGTGTGTGTTTGTGCACATGCATGTGTGTTCAGTATGTGTGTTTGTGTGTGTGTGTTCTTGTGCATGTGTGTGCCTGAGTATGTGTGTGCATTGCATACAACACTATCTATCATTTTGTTTGTGTGACTGTCTTTCTGCATTGTATACAACACCGTATCAATATTTGTGTGTTCGTGTGTGTGTGTGTCTGTGCGTATGTGTGCGTGCGTGTGTGTGTGTGTGTGCCTGCAGGGCTTCCTGAGGGATCTGGATGACTTCCAGGCCTGGCTGTCGCGCACGCAGACGGCCATCGCCTCCGAGGACATGCCCAACACGCTGGCCGAGGCCGAGAAGCTGCTGGCCCAGCACGAGGCCATCAAGAACGAGATCCGCAACTACGAAGAGGACTACCAGAAGGTCAACTAATGCTTCTTTGCTTTTAAACATAGGGTTGGTGTTAGGATTAGGATTAGGTAAGGCCAGTGT
This sequence comes from Engraulis encrasicolus, assembly GCF_034702125.1. NCBI lineage: Eukaryota > Metazoa > Chordata > Actinopteri > Clupeiformes > Engraulidae > Engraulis > Engraulis encrasicolus. The sequence continues at coordinate 11,299,488 of NC_085857.1, read as the reverse complement.
ACGAAAATACAGTACAGTACAGGCCATCAAGAACGAGATACGCAACTACGAAGAGTACTACCTTTGCTTTTACACTTTTTACACTTGTCATCCTAATGGGATAATCTCTAATAGGGTGTGCAGGACAGGTTGAGGGTGTAAGGTACAGTAACATGTTACATTGTGAATGTTATATTGTGTTATATACACTTTATATTCCAATGGGTTCATTTTTAAACATAGTGTTGGTGTTAGGATTAGGATTAGGTAAGGCCAGTGTAAGAAAATACAGTAAGTAATCCTGGCCCAGCATGAGGCCATAAAGAACGAGATACGGAACTTCGAAGAGGACTACCAAAAGGTAACATGTCATATTGGGAATGTTATATTATGTTACACACTTGCTATCCCATAGGGTTGGTGTGAAGATTAGGGCCATTGTAAGGATATGATAAGTAAATACAGTAAGTTATCCTGGTCCAGTGCAAGGCCATAAAGAACGGGATACGCAACTACGAAGAGGACTATCAGAAGGCAACATGTCATATTGTGAATGATATATGATGTTATACACAGGCGTGAAAGTAGACGGGTGCGCACAGGTGCATAGTACCGATATAAAATGGACAGGTGGTGCGCAGTACTGGTAAGAGAATAGGTTTAATGCTGTCCAAAAACCCACATTTGAAAAACGTTAAGTCTGGTGTTTAAGTAGAAAACACGTACAAGCACACTATGCACTGTATACCCCAACATGTTCCACGAACTCTAAACTTTTGTGGAAACTTATTCCCATTAAAGTTTTAGTTTTGTGACCAAATGTTTTACGTAAATACTACATACATGCATGCATATGCAGGACACAAAATCTTTAAGAAGATGATCAAAAACTTTGAAATAACTGAAAAGATTGAAAACTTTAATTCCATAATTAGATTTTTAGTTTTTAGCAGCCCAAGTCAAGTATGTACTCCAAACTCTAAAATGCACAGAAACAATGGTTTACACAAAAGATTTGAGTTGAAAACTAAAACGTTTGTGTAAGTCTTACATAAAATCAGACATGTTATGTGAAAACAAATGTTATGAGAAAAAATAAAATCTTGAATGTTTTAGTAGCTGCTACTCAAAGATCTAACATGCTCCATTGACATAAATATTTCGAGAATGGTGCAAAAATCAATGCAATTAGTACTAAGCAGACAGTTAAAATTTTTAAGTAAACAAGCACAGCATTGCTTAGCTATATTGGCTCTAAGTTTTTGATTCCAAAATTAAAAGTTTTATGTTTTCCCATTTTAGAGCCAAAAAAAAATCTTGGTTGGTTTATTGATTGGTTGGTTTATACTAATGCACTAGGCTACCACCCATCTGTTTAAACCAAATATAACATGAGCTTTAATTCCACAAACAGTAGACAATAACACAACAATCATAGGCCTACAATACACAACAATCTAAATCTAAAATTTAGACCACACAGTCAACAGTCAATATATTACAAAGAATCAACCTCAACACATTAGGCAATTTAGTCATTTATTTGTTGTCCATTTCTGAATCTTTTATTAGGAGTTGGTGGCTGAAGGAGATCCATATAGCCTAACTTACAATAACATTTCTCCCAAAATAGTGTCAGACTTCACAACACAGTCAGTTGTTTATCCTTTGGAGTGTTGAGTAGAGCTGATGGATCATAGAGTTCTGGTGGTCCCATATCGGCTGCCTGTGGAGCATAAATAGGCCTAATAAGTGTAAGGCTTTCATGAGGACTTGTTGGATTAGGCCCCTACAGCATGATTGCTACACTGGTTTATACAGAAGTTCAATGTGCAATATGTCATCATGAAAATGCAACGCATCACTTGCAAATACACTGCAGATGTATGATACAAGAAAAAGATTTGTATGAAAGGCCTACACAGTGCTAGCCTAACTAGCAGTAGCTAACATTCTAAGCTAAGTTGCTTACAAAACATAAACACAGTGTAGCATAAAGAGCACCTAATGTCACACACAGCAACATAGTAAACTACTACACATACACACCAATACACTTTTATGGGTCTTTTCTTACCTTGAAGTGAGGTTGATAGACACATTTTTCCATGCCAAGTTGTCAGTTGTGGTTTGATGGTCACATGGTGTTGAGTAAATCTATCCCCCATTGACAGATTCACCATTTTTAGAGAAGTTTGTATTTTATGTTACATTTTAATAAAATAGGGTTTCTATGGTTCTGACATGGATGGGTTCTTCTTTACACAAAAGAGAAGCTGGTAAACAATTAAAAAAACAACTAAAACAACCAAAAAAGTGAGTTACCCAGCCTTGGGATTCGAACTCTCAACCTCAAGATAAGGACATGCCAATATGACTACATGCAGAGGACTATCCCCTACACCACTCAACTGCAGGTTTTGTACTAGTAAAAAGTTAGCCATGTTTGTTAGAAAGTATTGGACTTACTCATAATTAACAGTCAGATGTGTTTCACACATACTTTCCACTTCAAATTCGACCAACTGACCTCATACCAAAACAATAATGTTTGAAAGTGATTTTTTTTATTTTTTTTTACTAACATCCCGTGCTGGGAATTGAACTTGAAACCATCATGTTTTGAGGCCAACTACGTAACTGTTAGTCCATGACTGCCCAAGCACAACATGCTGACATCAATAGTGTCATATGTCAGATATAGTTCCAATTGACATGATTTAAATAATTTGTAACTTTCACAGTTTCGCGAAAAATAAACAATAAATATCTATTTTAGTGTTTTTTTCATTGGTAATACAGGACTCAAACCTGCAATCCTCTGATCTTGTGGCAAATCCCCTATCCAGACCACAGCAGCTCAAACATTGTCTTGCTTTACCTAATCATTTTTCTTTTGTAATTTCGCTCAAAATTAAATTTGAAAAATATTGCTAATTAAAGCTGGAGTCATGGGTCTGGTGGCCATCTGAACATTTTCATACCATGTTCTAGGAAGTAGGTAAGGTTATCTCCATGTTGGGGATTGAACTTGCAACCTTTGAGATTGAAGACCAGCTGTTTAACCACTACTCCATGGTCGCCTCAGCTGTTGTCAAGACATCTAACCACTCATATGCCAGATAGAGTTCCAATTTACAAACTCAAAGACATTGTGTTAGGATGTCAGTTGTACTTAAAAACACAATGCCAACCAGAGTTAATTTATTGGTACCTGAAAACCTGTTGAGAACACCTAAAATGTGTATGTCATCTGGACATTTTTGCTACATTGAGTTCTACAGCGTAAACTTTTCTAGTTCATAGTACTGTTGGGGAATACAGTGTGCCATTTGAGACAAGTGTCATCCTATGCAGAGACAGCAGAAGTAGTCATGCAGCGCTATAGAGATCTGTAATGCACATTATTTTGTATTCTGTATTTCTTGTTTCTTATGTAATTTGCTGCATTTTAACGCAGAAGGTTAGGTCTAATGTTTCCTGCAGAGCATATCCTAGTCAAGGCCGTTGAGATGGGGGGGGGGGGTTAGCTGGTATTAGACACATGTGATAATCACCAGTGGAAAGGCTACAATATGTTGTGCTGTTTCCGTTTAAATGTGGTATGATATTTTCTAAAGCAACCTATAAAATGACATTACATTTCTTCAGATTCAAAGTATAGGACAGTGAGAAACATAATTTCAATTTTCATGCCAAGCTCCTGTGAAGAAATTGACAATAAAGCCGACTTGAGCAGTAAGTTTGACTTTGACCTTGACCTTGTACGCATGTACGTATAGATGCGCGACATGGGTGAGATGGTGACGCGGGGCCAGACGGAGAAACATCATTTCAATTCCTTTTCATGGCAAGCACCTGTGAAGAAATTGAAAATAAAGCCGATTTTAAGTTTGACTTTGACTTTGACCTTGTACGTATAGATGGGGCGACATGGGTGAGATAAAGCCGTCTTTTGGCTTTGACTTAATTTTGACCT
>NC_085857.1:11285530-11290530 GCF_034702125.1 Engraulis encrasicolus | reverse complement strand
TTTTGTGGTGTGTGTGTGTGTGTTTTGTGGTGTGTGTGTGTGTGTGTGAGGTGTCTGTGTGTGTGTGTGTGTGTGTGTGTGCGTGTGCGTGTGCGTGTGCGTGCCTGTGTGCGTGCATGCATGCGTGCATGCAGTGCGCGTACGTGCGTGTCTGTGTGTGTTTGTAAGGAGTGAGACTGTTTGGAGGGAGAAAGAAGCAGAGCGAGTGTGAGTGTTTGTTTGTGAGTGTTTTTTTTGTGTGAGTGTGTGTGTGTGTGTGTGTGTGTGTGTGTGTGTGTGTGTGTGTGTGTGTGTGTGTGTGTGTGTGTGTGTGTGTGTGTGTGTGTGTGTGTGTGTGAGAGAGAGAGAGAGAGAGAGAACATACTTTACTTATCTGCAGGAGATTCCAACTGGGAAAAATGAACTGTAGATATGTGTATTGCATGTATACAGGCCTAGTAGACATGACTGAAATGTTGAAATATTAAACTTGAGCAATAAGCTGAGAATCACCAGTCCTCCGAGTCCGAGCCAAGCTCTGGTATTTATTAAATTGTTTAAGCTATTTATCATGCTGCGTGTAATATGTTACAGCAGTGGTTCTTAACCTTTTTTTCTTAGCGCACCCCCTTACCTATGCCGAAGATAAGCCGCGCACCCCCAACACAGATTTCTACATGTGTATGCACTAAAAACATTTTTTAAATGAGTGATTAATTACAATGATTCTCACTTGAGACATGAATCAATGCCTCAATGATTTTAAATGGGGACCAAAACTTGTTTAATTTGGCCTAATTATAATGTTTGCAAGTATAATTTTGGTCACAACCTCTACACAAACAAGATTCCGTGCACCCCCTGGAATCTCTGGCGCACCCCCAGGGGGTGCCCGCACCCCAGGTTAAGAACCACTGTGTTACAGCCCCAATGTTTCCCCGCTGTACTCCAAGAAAGAATGTAATCAAACAGGATACTGTAACAAATCATTTTTTGAAATACAGTACACGGACACTACAACTACATGTAAATCAGTTCTATATGTAAATCAGTAAATCAGATGTCGAAGCTACGCATCAGCAGTTAAAAAGAGAGAGCTCAGTGGAATTAAGCTGAGGGTCGTTTAAAGGTCGCCGTAGTAGTAAATGTTGTAAGAGCTGGATTATGTCTGCTGTAATCTAATGTCAAATAAAACCCCTTACTGAGATATTATCAGGGGAAAATGCAGTGAAGGCACAGATCATATGGGTCGTTGTCTGCTCAGGGGATGTGGGAGTTTTTGAAAATGCTGTATATCGGTATTTTCAGTCATTTCAAACCATGGTGTCCTACAGGTAATTAAATTAAAGAAAAACAAATAACTAATTTAAGAATATTAGAAAGTCCCTGAACTTACAGGAATGCTTCGATTACTTTTGGAATGTTGTGATACAGCTCTGCGATTTATTAAATCCCCTCTCTCTCTCTCTCTCTCTCTCTCTCTCTCTCTCTCTCTCTCTCTCTCTCTCTCTCTATTCCTTTATCTACCCTTTCTCTTCCCTCATTTTCTCTCTTCTTTTTCCCACCCTCCCTCACTGCCTTGCCTCCCTTCCTCTCTGTCCACCCCCATGTCTGCCACCCCTCCCCACCCCTCCTCCCTCCTTCCTGCTCCCTCCATCCGTCCACCCCCCACCCCAACACTCTAAACCTTCCCTCCATCTCTCTCAATTCCTTCCTCTCCATCCCTCTCTCCATCCATCCCCCTCTCTCTCTCCACTCCCCACCCCCCCACGCCATCCATCCTTTCTCTTTCCTCCATCCCTCTACACCCCCCACCCCCCATCTCCGCCACCCCTCCCCCTCCCACCACCCTCCTGTCTTTTTTCTCCTCCCTCCATCCCTCCACCCTCCACCCTGCCACCCCCCATCTCCGCCACCACTCCACACCCCCCCCACCCCATCCATCCATTCTCTTCCCTCCATCCCTCTACACCCCCCCACCCCCCATCTCCGCCACCCGTCCCCTCCCCACCCCTCCTCTCTTCTCTCTCCTCCCTCCATCCCTCCACCCCTCCACCCCCCATCTCCGCCAACGCTCCCCACCCACCCCATCCCTCCTCTCTCCTCCCTCCACCCCTCTACCCCTCCCCTCCCCCACTCCGAGGGTAAGCAGCTGGTGTCTGAGAAGACGGAGCTGGAGGAGACGGTGCGTGAGCAGCTGGCCCTGCTGCAGCAGCAGTGGAGGGAGCTGGAGGACACCACCCAGACCAAGGCCCAGCGCCTCTTCGACGCCAACAAGGCCGAGCTCTTCACCCAGAGCTGCGCCGACCTGGACAAGTGGCTGGGCGGCCTGGAGGGACAGATCCAGTCCGACGACTACGGCAAGGACCTGACCAGCGTCAACATCCTGCTCAAGAAGCAACAGGTGAGAGGGTTGTAGGTTCAAATCCCACCCTATATCGTATGTACAGTATACTGTGTATGAAGTTAATTTTACTATGGCAAGGACCTGACCAGCGTCAACATCCTGCTCAAGAAGCAACAGGTGAGAATATGATTCTTCATGGCAGCCATGAGGGTTGCCGGTTCAAATCCCACCCTATATTGTATGTACAGTATATACATGTATGTAGTTCATTTTACTACGCCAAGGACCTGACCAGCGTCAACATCCTGCTCAAGAAACAACAGGTGAGAGGGTTGCAGAGGGTTGTAGGTTCAAATCCCACCCTATATTGTATGCACAGTATATACATGTATGTAGGTCATTTTACTGTAGCAAGGACCTGACCAGCGTCAACATCCTGCTCAAGAAGCAACAGGTGAGAATACGTGTTGTTTATGGCCTAGTGGTTAAGGAGATGGGCTTCAAATCAGAGGGTTGCAGTTTTGAATCCCGCCTGTAACCAACACCCTGTAAGGCGATTTGGATAAAAAGCGTCAGCTAAGTGTAGTGTAATGTAATGTAATTTAATGTAATGTCGGGAGGAGAATGAGACATCCTGCTCTAGAAGTAACAGGCGAATGTGGGTAGAGGAGTAAGGGGTTAGGGGGGAGGAGACGATGATGCATTACATTGCATGTATAGGTATTGTACGTATGAAATATATGAAGTTCATTTTATTACGCAAGGACCAGCATCAACAGTCCTGCTCTTCATTTGCACCTCCATACGTGTAGCTGTTGGAGAGCCAGGTGGAGGTGCGCCAGAGGGAGGTGGTGGAGCTCCACACACTGGATGACTCTTCTTCACATGATCGCTAACTAATACGCTCTCCTTGTTCACCTCCATAGATGTTGGAGAGCCAGGTGGAGGTGCGCCAGAGGGAGGTGGTGGAGCTGCAGTCGCAGGCGGTGGCCCTCAGCCAGGAGGGCCGGGACACAGAGGAGGTGGACGGCCAGCGGCAGGTGGTGGAGCAGAAGTTCAAGGAGCTGCTGGACCCCCTGCTGAAGAGGAAGAACATGCTGCAGGCCTCCCGCGAGATACACCAGTTCAACCGCGACGTCGAGGACGAGATCGTGAGTAGTAGCAGTAGCAGCAGTAGTAGTAGTAGTAGTAGTGTGTGAGAGAGGGAGGGAGGGGAGGGTAAAAAAATACATCATGCAATTTTACAGTATTATTATTAAAACATGCTGCAGATACATAGATGTAGCATATGCCGTTTGAATCAGGATTGTATGAAGTAGAAGTAGAAGTACTCTTACAGATGTAATTACAACACTAGTAGTATGATAATACAAAGTTAAACCAGAGAATCGTATATGAGAGTGAGATAAAGAAGGCGGGTTCTTTTCCGGTATCCACTTAACGTCGGGTGAACGCCCCTTTAGGAGACCTTCGCTTAGGAGACCTTCGGAGTCTTGAGGTAGAGAATAAATGGAGTCCCCTCAGCGCTGTAGATGGCGGTAGTGCACGTCTTGTGCAAACACCACGAAAAGAGAAGAAGGAGGGACAACGCCCCCTTAGGAGACCAAATTTTGAGCACACGCTTTTGCATTGAGTGGGCGTGTTTCGATTACTCTTATTATATATCCAACCTCTTTGGTTAAACCATGTAATATCATACCACTAGCATTATTACATCTGTAATTACAACTTCTACTTTATACAACTCTGGGGTGCATTTCTCGAAACCATAGTTGCTAGCTATGTTAGCTCATTTGTTTTTTTGCAATGCAATTTCCCATAGGCAACTACCCAAGTTGCTAACTTGCTAACAACTACGCTTTTGAGAAATGCACCCCTGATTGGAATACCTCTGGATTAGCTCCTACAGTATTTCACTCAGTTGTAGTTAAGAATAGAATGGGCAGCCTAGTGGTTAGAGAGTTGGTCTTTCAATCTAGGGGTTGCGGGTTCGGATCCCCCCTGACCTCTCCCTACGTCTCCATCCATGGCTGAAGTGCCCTTGAGCAAGGCACCTAACCCCACATTGCTCCAGGGACTGTAAGTAATACACTGAAAAAAAAAATTAAAAAAAATAATAATAGTTGTAAGTCGCTTTGAATAAATGAAAGCGTCAGCTAAGTGCAATGTAATGTAATGTAATAGTACTGTAGTGTGAGAGTTTTGGTGAGCCCTGCTGACCCCCGTGTGTGGCCCCTACAGCTGTGGGCTGAGGAGAGGATGCCCATCGCCACCTCCACTGACCACGGACACAACCTGCAGACAGTACAGCTGCTCATCAAGAAGAACCAGGTACTGTTCCTCTCTCTCTCTCTCTCTCTCTCTCTCTCTCTCTCTCTCTCTCTCTCTCTCTCTCTCTCTCTCTCTCTCTCTCTCTCTCTCTCTCTCTCTCTCTCTCTCTCTCTCTCTCTCTCTTCATTTCTCTGTATAGACTGTATATTTCCTCTCTCTGCATGCCTGTATCTCTCTCTCATGATCTCTGTGTCATCCTTTCTATATCTGTCCTCGTCATACCCTCAGTCTCATGTGATCATATTAGACAGCTGACATGACAGTGTATCTGTCCTTCTCTTGTCCACCCACATACATACAGTAGAGCAGTGGTTCTCAAACTGTTTCCATCATTCCCCCCTTC
>NC_085857.1:11225530-11280530 GCF_034702125.1 Engraulis encrasicolus | reverse complement strand
ACACACACACACACGGGTAGAGAGGGAGGTGGTGCCACACAAAATGGGGCAGGATTACAAACACGTCACAGTGAGAAGACACACACACACACACACACACACATGGGCAGAGAGGGAGGTGGTGGCCGGATCACACGAACTGGGGCAGGGCTACGAACACGTCACGGTGAGGAAGACACACACACACACACACACACACACACACACACACACACACACACATGGGCAGAGAGGGAGGTGGTGGCCGGATCACACGAACTGGGACAGGACTACGAACACGTCACGGTGAGGAGAATAACACACACGCGCACACACACACACACACACACACACACACACACACACACACACACAAGGGCAGAGAGGGAGGTGGTGGCCAGATCAGGACTACGAACACGTTATGATGAGGAAGACAGACACACTCACACACACACAAATACTTATAATAAACTGTATTAAGTACACACGCACAAAAACACTGTGCAGTGTGCACACCCCTTTAGGCACGTTCAGGCTGACAGAGATCTGTGCCGGTGTCTGTTCTCACACCTGATGTCGAACCCACTGGCATGTTCATGAGGCAATGCTGGGGTGAATTTCTCAAAACCAAAGTTGCTTACTACATTAGCTACTTTGTTGTTTTCAATGCATTTTCCTATTGCCAACTACCAAAGTTGCTAACAGGCTAACAACTTCTCTTTTGAGAAACTCACCCCTGAGCGATCAGGAACTGGACAGTTGGTTCACGATGCAAAGGGAAAAATATGCTTTTTTTCTCTTGGAACCATGACGTGGACGCCAGCTTGTTCAACCGGGTAACAAATGCCTCTTTTCCACTGGCGTTTTTTCTGGTAGGCCTACAGCTCGACACAACGCAACTGTCCCGCCACTTTTTGCTTTTCCAGTAGGCACAGCTTAACACAGCTTAATCGTAAAGCAAAAAGTGGAGGCCGAGTCATGCTGTGTCGAGCTGTTGTCCTACCCGGAAAAACGCTAGTGGAAAAGAGGCAAAATGGTCACATATACGGAAAACTTCAGAGTCCGGTATGAACGCGGAGGTTCACAAGTAAACACTTGAGTTCCAAACGTAACTGGTGCGGGAACAGGGCACCGGCACCACTCTGGTCCACCTGAAAACAGTAACAGAGCCACGCACACATGCTACACAGGCATGCACACAGATACACACATACACACACTACAGCAGGGCTATTCAAATGGCGGCCCTGGGGCCAGATGCGGCCCTTGGACGGCAAGGTTCTGGCCCCCGACAAGCCCCTTGAAATACAGAATCGTAATTTAGAGATAAAAGTACGGGTTCCGTATCAAGCTGAAATAGGAACAGGGGATGTTAAAAATGCAGGAAATTACATCTAAGAAATGCAACATTTCTGGAGGAGGACCCCCAGACCCCCCGCCTCATTGAAGTGTCCCCTATTTTTTTTTACATTGACAGTCGGCAACTATAATACATATGTATAGTTCGGCCCCTTTACTGGGAGGAATTTGAAAAACTGGCCCTCGATGATATTTAATTGAATACCCCTGCACTACCGTATGTACAGTACATGTACATCAAGCGCTACCTACGCGACCCAGGTAGCTGGGGTGGTTGAAGAAGTTTCGCCATGAATTCGTTTTATTCGCTCTGGACGCTGCACTGACATGTTTGATTCAGCTAATCACACAACGTCTCTGTCTTGACAGCCTGGGACATTCCTCGATATGAACGTTCCAATTGGTTTTCGCCGAACCGCGTCATAGCGAATTCGCTTAAGATTATCTTGAGTTTAATCGTCAAAATTCGCCCTGGTTGCTCAAGAAGCTTCGCTCCTGGCGAATTCGCTCTGGTAGCTTTATTCGCCTTCCCTCCATAGAGAAACAATGACTTCCGCCGCACAGGTCGCTTAGTTCGTCTTCGATGTACACGGGGCATAAGGATTAGGAATGGGCGCATCTGCACATAATCATCTACTGTATGTCACAGACTTGTAGTATATTGGAGTTATTAACCGCAGTTTGAGAGAATAGCACAAAACTACTTACAGTAAGTACTGCAACATTCATCTTTCAGATTCAACACTCTCTCTCTCACACACACATAAACGCACGCACGCACGCACGCACGCACGCACGCACGCACGCACGCGAGCACACACACACACACACACGCACACACACACACACACACACACACACACACACACACACACACACACACACACACACACACACACACACACACACGCTCGCACGGTTTAACGGTGAGATTGATTTGATTCATGGCTGTCTCGGTCATCCCCCTCTGCTGCTCATTTCCTAAACGAGGCCCAGGCAGCACTTACACACACACACACACACACACACACACACACACACACACACACACACACACACACACACACACACACACACACACACACACACACACACACACACACGGCAGGCAGCACTTACGGCCATTTGGAAAATTGAATCCAGCTCGCATTCATAAAGTCCCCATCAGTCAATAAGCTAGCTCAGCCACAGCCACCCCTCAAGGAGAACGGGAGAGAACAGCATAGGGTGTGTAGTGTGTGTCTGTGCATGTGTAGTGTGTGTGTGTGTGTGTGTGTGTGTGTGTGTGTGTGTGTGTGTGTGTGTGTGTGTGTGTGTGTGTGTGTGTGTGTGTGTGTGTGTGTGTGTGTGTGTGTGTGTGTGTGTGTGTGTGTAGTGTGTGTGTCTGTGCATGTGTAGTGTGTGTGTGTGTGTGTGTGTGTGTGTGTGTGTGTGTGTGTGTGTGTGTGTGTGTGTGTGTGTGTGTGTGTGTGTGTGTGTGTGTGTGTGTGTGATTAGTTAAGTTGGAGCATATGTGTTCCTGCTACCAGTTTAGACAGCCAAAGTTTATGGGCGTAGACATATCGTTTTCATGCGTAATCCTTCCCAATACCTTCCCTCCTAACAAGACAATCTCTCTCCAACGGTGTCCTCTCTGAGAAGCTGTTTACACGTATGTGGATATTTTGAAAGCGCATGGGTTGTGGCCTCTTGTTTACACATAAACAGAGTTTTAGAATGCGCATTTCAAAAGTCCGGTTTTAGAAATATCCCATTTAGGGGGCTAAAACGCACCTGCTACGATGGAGTTTGCATTTCTATCCGCACCTGAGCGCCCAATCTCTGTGTGACTATCTATGACTTATGATAGGCCCAGCCACTATGGACCTTACACATCTAAGAATCCTGGTCCTAACCTACGTTGACCTTATGACTCTACATTCTCTGTCTATCTCTTCTTCCTCTGCCTTCCTGCTTTTTCTGCCTCTCCTCTATACCTCTCCTTTTAAATCTATCTCTAACAATGTTTTTTTTCCCCATTTGTTAAGCACTTTGAGTTGTATGACACTGTGCTATACAAATACAATTATTATTATTATTATTATTATTATTATATGTCATGTCTATACGTAACCGGATATGCGGATTCTAAAATATCTGCATAACGAGCACCTCAGAGGTCAAGTCAAAGTTTATTTATAGAACACTTTAAAATACAACAAGATAGCTGACCAAAGTGCTGGACAGGCAGATAAAAGGACTTGAGGACCCCTTAAGACACACAAAGACAACAAAAAATAAAAATAAACATAGAAACAGTGTAATCTTTGAAGCACTTAATAACAATAATAACCAATGGAAAGTGCATATATACAAGAAGTGTCTGAAAAAAATAAAAAGAGGCTAATTAAGGTGCCAATTAACTACAGAGGGCTCATGTAACAAATTAAAAGAAGGGCAAACAATAAGTAAAACACTAGATAAGAAAAACTTAGAAGTTTATAAAGAGTTAAAAGCTAAGGCATAAAAATGTGTCTTAAGATGGTTTTTAAAAAACGATAGGGATGGGGCCGAACGTATGTGGGCTGGGAGCTCGTTCCAGAGTTTTGGGCCTATGACCGCAAAGGCTCTGTCTCCTCTACTCTTCAGTCTGGAGGGGGGCACGATTAGGAGGCCTTGGTCAACTGACCTGAGGCCCCTGGAGGGGGAGTGCATTTTTAAAAGATCAGGCAGGTAAGAGGGTGCCAAGCCATGAAGGGTGTCTCTGCAGTTTAAATAAGAGACTGTTCCACTGCCAACATGCATATACCTACTACTGGACAGGGCAACCTAACAGATATACTGATTAGTATTCCTGAACTAGATTTTTCCTTTTATAATCCCCAACCGTTTTTTCCTTCCTTCCTCTTCCAGATGTTGCAGGAGCGTTTCCGCGAGTTCGCCCGGGACACGGGCACCATCGGGCAGGAGCGCGTGGACTCTGTGAACCGCATGGCAGACGAGCTTATCAACGCTGGACATGCCGACGCAGCCACTGTGGCCGAGTGGAAGGTACGATAAACATGAATACTCTTGTCAGGTTTAGGGTTGAAGGTTCAAATCCCATACCAGTAGGAATAATGTGTGTGGTCTCCCATACTGTTGTTCATGGCCAACGTGACCCCACGTTCCTCCAGGGACTGTCACCGTTACCCTGTACTGAAATAATTGTACCTAGCGGTGGATAAATACTGATGATTCGTGAAATGTAATGCAATTCATACTACACAGGATGTGTATCGTGATTAATGGTAATTGTGCACTACAAAGAATGCTGAATGTAATTTGATTGTATACTACAAAGGAGGCTTATTCTAAAATATAATTTACAGTGCATGCTAAATGAAATGTACTGTTTTTTGTTTCTGTTCTACAAAAGGACGGTCTGAACGAGGCGTGGGCCGACCTGTTGGAGCTGATCGACACGCGTACACAGATCCTGGCGGCCTCGTACGAGCTGCACAAGTTCTACCACGACGCCAAGGAGATCCTGAGCCGCGTGCTGGAGAAGCACAAGAGGCTGCCGGAGGAGCTGGGCAGGGACCAGAACACTGTGGAGACCCTGCAGAGGATGCACACCACCTTCGAACACGACATCCAGGCCCTGGGCACGCAGGTAATGACACACACACACACACACACACACACACACACACACACACACACCACCTTCGAACACGACATCCAGGCCCTGGGCACGCAGGTAATGACACACACACACACACACACACACACACACACACACACACACCACCTTCGAACACGACATCCAGGCCCTGGGCACGCAGGTAATGAGACACACACACACACACACACACACACACACGCATACTGTAGACATACGTATCCACATTACACACCTTCGAACACGACATCCAGGCCCTGGGCACGCAGGTAATGAGACACACACACACACACACACACACACACACACACACCACCTTCGAACACGACATCCAGGCCCTGGGCACGCAGGTAAAGAGACACACACACACACACACACACACACACACACACACACCACCTTCCAACACGACATCCAGGCCCTGGGAATGCAGGTAAAGAGACACACACACACACACACACACACACACACACACACACACCACCTTCGAACACGACATCCAGGCCCTGGGCACGCAGGTAATGACACACACACACACACACACACACACACACACACCACCTTCGAACACGACATCCAGGCCCTGGGCACGCAGGTAAAGAGACACACACACACTGTAGACACACACTGTAGACATACGTATCCACATTACACACCTTCGAACACAACATCCAGACCCTGGCCACGCAGGTAATGAGACACACACACACACACACACACACACACACACACCACCTTCGAACACGACATCCAGGCCCTGGGCACGCAGGTAAAGAGACACACACACACACACACACACACACACACACCACCTTCGAACACGACATCCAGGCCCTGGGCACGCAGGTAAAGAGACACACACACACACACACACACACACACACACACACACACACACACCACCTTCGAACACGACATCCAGGCCCTGGGCACGCAGGTAATGACACACACACACACACACACACACACACACATACTGTAGACATACGTATCCACATTACACACCTTCGAACACGACATCCAGGCCCTGGGCACGCAGGTAATGACACACACACACACACACACACCACCTTCGAACACGACATCCAGGCCCTGGGCACGCAGGTAATGACACACACACACACACACACACACACACACACCACCTTCCAACACGACATACAGGCCCTGGGCACGCAGGTAAAGAGACACACACACACACACACACACACACACACACACACCACCTTCGAACACGACATCCAGGCCCTGGGCACGCAGGTAATGAGACACACACACACACACCCACACACACACACACACACACACACACACACACACACACACACACCACCTTCCAACACGACATACACGCCCTGGGCACGCAGGTAAAGAGACACACACACACACACACACACACACACACACACACACCACCTTCGAACACGACATCCAGGCCCTGGGCACGCAGGTAAAGAGACACACACACACACACACACCACCTTCCAACACGACATACAGGCCCTGGGCACGCAGGTAATGAGACACACACACACACACCCACACACACACACACACACACACACACACACACACACACACACACACACACACACCACCTTCGAACACGACATCCAGGCCCTGGGAACGCAGGTATGGGCTAGTACTGTAGACACATTACACACATGCAAGCACACTTGAAGACATACATATCCACATGAACCCCTTAAAGGCGTATGCCACTATTTTGGGGCTTAATACCGTTAAAATCGTTGGCCAGGGTTTATAAAGGTGGTAAAGTGTCTTATTTTTCATGTAAGCCGTTGTCTTGCTTTAAGACAAGTTAAACTAGAATGGGCACTCGGTAGAGCGCAAACCTTCGCCTACGCCACTTATTTTTTTTCAGGCCATCTTCAGAGTGTGGGGCATAACATTCTCCAAATTTTGGTGTTAGTTTCATTTAAATCGGACCAGAATATCGTAATATTACATATTTGGCCCAGTCTTGACCTCTTACTCAATTCCGCATGCACACGTTGTTCTGGCATGTAGTGCTTGGCAAAGAAAAACGTTTTTGACCTTTTCGTGACCTTGACCTTGACCTTTGACCCAATCACTCCCAAAAAGTAATTGATTGTTCCTTGGGTCATGACCAATCATCCCAGGAAATTTCATAAAAATCGGCTGAATTTATGTTTTTGACCTTTTCGTGACCTTGACCTTTGACCCAATCACTCCCAAAAAGTAATCGATTGTTCTTTGGGTCATGACCAATCATCCCAGTAAATTTCATATAAATCGGCTCAATTTACGTTTTTGACCTTTTCGTGACCTTGACCTTGACCTTTGACCTTTGACCCAATCACTCCCAAAAAGTAATTGATTGTTCCTTGGGTCATGACCAATCATCCCTCTAAATTTCATAAAAATCGGCTCAATTTACTTTTTTGACCTTGACCTTGACCTTTGACCCAATCACTCTCAAAAACTAATCGATTGTTCCTTGGGTCATGACCAATCCTCCCACTAAATTTCATAAAAATCGGCTCAGTTCTGTCTGAGTTATACGAAGTACAAACAAACATTTTGACCTTGACCTTTGACCTTTGACCCAATCACTCCCAAAAACTAATCGATTGTTCCTTGGGTCATGACCAATCATCCCACTAAATTTCATAAAAATCGGCTCAGTTCTGTCTGAGTTATACGAAGTACATACAAACATATTAACAAATAAATAAATAAATACACGGCGGTCAAAACATAACCTTCGCCGACTTTGTCTTGGCGAAGGTAAAGAGGGAGTATGTCGCTAAGCTAGTGAAAGTCAATGGATCCGTGTAGCATTGCTGCTTGATGCTGCATACAGTATGCTGCATTTTGGAGCGACATATACGCTGAATTCAGACTTTTGAGATTTGAGGGGGTTTTTTTATTAAAAATGCGAGCGTTAGAGATGAATTAAGGCATTCTAATGCAAGATGAGAGATTTCATGTTTTTATGTACTTCGGAGGCTTAGATATTTAGGTTTTTATAGGCTGAGGGCGTCTTTTCCCCAAAAAAGGGCTCAGGCATTCACTAGGCGTCTTTTGCTGGTGCTTTGGGCTTAAATGGGTTAAGGGCAGGGATCTGAACATGGTGGAGACAAAACAGAGCATGCACACACACCGCACACCGCATCCAGGCCCTGGGCACGTAAGTGGGTAGTGGACAAGTACACATATGACAGGTACTATACACAAAACAAGGACACACAGACACATAAATACATATACAGTAGTACAAGTTTACATACATATACTGTACAAACTTACTCCAGTGTGGAGGTATTAGCACATGGTAGAGAGTTAAAAGAGGATACACACCGACTTCAAGCATGGTAACCTGGACCTGGGTAGGCACACAGGGGGGGTATAGTGGACACACGCCAGATAATCAGAAGATGGGTGAGAGGAATGGAAACTATTGAAAAATTGACACTATTTCTTTGGATATACACTAGAGGGAGCTCTTTCAAGAAAAAATCTTCAGAAGTCTTGAGTCGTCATCCTTACGGCAATGATGTTCTTGCCATACTACCAGAGATGATGCATGAGGGAGAGAGAGCTCATAAGGAGCTTCTTCCAGAATCAATATGACATTAGGTTCTAAGCTGCCATCATATAGCTGCCATGCCACTTTAGGAGCCTAGCTGGAGTTCAGAATGAATGAAATGAAATCTTTGATAATACTCCCGCACTTCCTTCTTATTCAAGTATTTTCCGCCAGTATTTCATCTCGCTCCACTCAAGAATGTACAGCATCACTAAGGTCCTTCATCTCCTCCTCTTAGTTGAAGAAATTGCAGAGGGATGCATAGTTAGCACAAAATAAGAACGTTATATAAGAATATATGTGTATATAAGAACGTTATAAGAACGAAAATTGGCTAAGCCCCGCACATATGGGCTTGCATGCCCATGGTAACACAAGTCCGGCCTGGGTCAGTTCACAACCCTGCCCCATCTCTCTCTCATACCCATTTCCTGTCGATTCTCCACTGTCACTATCACATAAAAGGCATAAAAATGAATATATATGTACAGTATAGTGTATATATAAAATAAACTTAAAACAAGTTTTCTCTTCCCTATATTCAGCTTCAGGAGGAGACATAGCAAAATAAAAAAAGAGAAAACTAAAACAAAGTTTTTTCTTCATCCATTTTATCTGCCCTCGCATGTGAAAAATTACATGAAATGAATGGTGTTGAAGTAAGTGAAGGGACGGTGGTAGCTCAGGTGGTAGAGGAGCCGTTCGGCAACCCATAGGTTGCAGGTTTGAGCCCCGCTTGGCCAGACTCCATCGTTGTGTCCTTGAGCAAGATACTTAACCCCAAGTTGCTCCTGGTGGCAGGGTGGTACCCTGCGTGGCAGCCATGGCCACTGGTGTGTGAATGGATGAATGTGAGGCATACAATGTGAAGTGCCTTGAGTGCTCGAAGGAGTGGAAAGGCGCTATACAAATGCAGTCCATTTACCATTTTACCATTCCTCCCCTCCCCTCCTCCTCCTCCTCCTCCTCCGTCCTCCGTTTCCCACTCCCCGCAGGTCAAGCAGCTGCAGGAGGATGCGGCGCGTCTCCAGTCGGCGTACGCGGGCGACAAGGCGGAGGACATCGCTCGGCGCGAGGGGGAGGTGCTGGAGGCCTGGCGGAGCCTGCTGGAGGCCTGCGACGGACGCCGCGCGCGCCTCCTCGACACCGGAGACAAGTTCCGCTTCTTCAGCATGGTGCGAGACCTCATGCTGTGGATGGAGGACGTCATACGCCTCATCGAGGCCCAGGAGAAGCCCAGGTGAGAGGGGGAGGGAGGGAGAGAGAGAGGCCCAGGAGAAGCCCAGGTGAGAAGGGGAGGGAGGGAGGACGTCATACGCCTCATCGAGGCCTAGGAGAAGCCCAGGTGAGAGGGGGAGGGAGGGAGAGAGAGAGGCCCAGGAGAAGCCCAGGTGAGAGGGGGAGGGAGGGAGAGAGAGATGGAGAGAGAGGGAGAGAGAGAGAGGGGGGGGTGGGGGAGAGAGAGAGAGAGAGAGAGAGAGAGAGAGAGAGAGAGAGAGAGAGAGAGAGAGAGAGATTTAAAATGTCCTTATTCAACACTATTTACCCATCATCATACAGCCACTGCCCAGAGAGAGAGAGAGAGAGAAATAGAGAGAGAGAGAGAGAGAGAGAGAGAGAGAGAGAGAGAGAGAGAGAGAGAGAGAGAGAAAGAGAGAGAGAGAGAGAGAGAGAGAGAATTAATGCACACCATATTTATCAGCAACAAATTCTAACTGGGAAAAATAATTTCTAGTAGATGTATAGCATATTCCATTGATGTATGAGATATCACTGCAATGTTGAAATCTTCACATTGAGAGGATGTAGGAGGTGCATTTGAGGTTGGATTTAATTTGTAATGGGAGGGAGTTGTAAATAAAGAATCTATCCAGGTCTGTGGCAAATCTGTGACTGAAACCTGAAACATCCATCTATTCCACAATGTTTGAGGTCCCTAAAATACTATTTAAACTCCATTACCCAAAATCCTCTCTGCTCACTATTGCTCTTCCTCTTCCTCCTGTAGGGATGTGTCCTCTGTGGAGCTCCTGATGAACAACCACCAGGGCATCAAGGCGGAGATCGACGCCCGAAACGACAGCTTCACCGCCTGCATCGAGCTGGGCAAGTCCCTGCTGGCACGCAAGCACTACGCATCGGAAGAGGTGGGCGCCCCGTCCTCTGGCATCCTGTGCAATTCTGGGATGAATTTCTCAAAACCAAAGTTGCTTACTACATTAGCTACTTTGTTGTTTTCAATGCATTTTCCCATTGGCAACTACCGAAGTTGCTAACAGGCTAACAACTTCTCTTTTGAGAAACTCATCCCTGTGCTCTTTGCACCCCAGTTATTCAGTGTCCTGTGACTTCCTGTGTTATTTACCAGTTGTCAATGTAGGGGATGAGTATGGCTCAATCCCATTACACCCCTTAGCCCTACTATACGCCTTTCCCCTTCCCCTCTGTTTTGCGCGTCCACGTGTAGGGGTAGTGGCGTCTCGATTCACGTTAAGACAGAGGGGTAGGGAGGCCCTACCGTGGCTGATATGGTAGGGCACACGTTTACCACTCGTTCAACCCGGGTTCGATTCCCGGCCCGGGTCCTTCGCCGGTCCTTCCCTATCTCTCTCTCCCAGCTCGCTTCCTGTCTCTCCTCCACTATCCTGTCTCACAAAAACCAATAAAGGCTGAAAAGCCCCCAAAAAATACAAAAAAAATAAATTTAAAAAAGACAGAGGGGTAGGGGTACGGCGAAGGGCTTTCCACCCCTCCGAACAGAGATTTTCCAACACCACACTCCAGAAGGAGGGCTATGACAGATTTCCCAGAATGCATTGTGAATGCCTTTAAAAATTGGCAGCAAGCCACGGCATCCACAACAGCACACAAATATCTGTATTTTCACCGCAATTGACAGTTTTAAAGTGGTAATAATTATTCCATTGTACTAAGTTTAACATTGTCCTAATGTGTTATGGCCCTTTTCTCCGTGAAACGCACATGAAAAAACGCTATTAATGTCAACCTAATGCACGGAATTAGTGACAGCTGTGAGTGTCATTCCGTGATTGTTGAAGGGGTATCTCAATTCGTAGGGGTTGCGTTTCAAGCCCTACACCTTACAGCTTCGTTTGAAAGCACGAGGGGCAAGGGGAAGGCGTAGGGGTAGGGGTACAAATTAGAAATGGAAAAGGCCCCAAGTAGTACTGTAAAGGTTCAAAGCTTCCCACACATTCAAATGTCTGGGGTAAATTTCTCAAAACCAAAGTTGCTAACTACAGTAGCTACTTTGCTGTTTTCAATGCATTTTCCCATTGGCAACTACCGAAGTTGCTAACAGGCTAACCACTTCTCTTTTGAGAAACTCACCCCTGACCCGGGAGCAAGACAAACAAATGACCAGATAAAAAGAGAAAAAGTCTGCTGCAACCAGGACTTTCTTTATTTCAGTGACTTCAAACCTTTTTCAATAAAATGCCAATAGAAATACTGCTTGTTTTGAGAGTTCATTGCAAGTTTTTTTTTTTTCTCATGGTTCTACCTGCTCTCTTGCAGATTAAAGAGAAGTTGCTACAGTTGACGGACAAGAGGAAAGAGATGATTGACAAGTGGGAGGACAGATGGGAGTGGCTAAGATTGAGTAAGTATCCTGATTGGTTAATGTCTGTCAGACATAGACAGCCTTTGATTCCAGCGTCCAGAGGTGTCCTTAAATGTTTCTTCATCATCAGGTAGTGATTAAGCATTTTAGCATCCAGCTCATGTTATTTTATGCTTACTTCAGTTTTGCACTACAATGCCCACCAAGTTGCTTCCAAACAGTTTTTTTTTTCTACATTGTAACTGATCTTGTGTTCAAAGTGAAAAATGAATCGTGTATGTTAATGGAAGAGTTACAGAAAGTCTATAAACTGTAACAAATGTCTTCATTTTCCATCAAAATAATGAGCTTGAGCACATTCTACTAATTGCCTAAAAGCCTCTAAAACCAATGAGAAAATTTGTCAAGAGAGTGCAAATTATTTTGGCTCCCTTGTGCTTACTTCTTCATACACATGACAGTTTCTGATTAATCAAGAATTCCTTATTTTTCAACCTGAATATGCATAAAACAGCTGCCACCATAGAATACTCCTCAACACAAAATGCACATGCATTCATTTTCCTGCTGTTTTCGCCGTTGTGCAGTCACAACTCGGCCGTATCCTTGGCTCTGGAACAGATTGCTGAAAAATGAATCTGCTCCGTTCTGGCAGCCCCATTGAATACATTAGCATAATTTAATTAAAGGCATAATCACAACTGGCTTGTTGGGTCTGCAGAAAAGGTCATTGTCACTGATAGTATTGCTTGCTTTTGTTCCTTCCCACACTCCGATACACTGACTGGGTCCCCTGAAGCTGTGGCTGCATTCCGTTACCCCAACTCTCCGGTCCTCAACCATGAGTGCATCTTAATATGCGACTTTGCCTCCTCCACTTGCGCTTGTCTCCTCGTTCCGCCTCCTAGCCCCTCTTCCGTGGAGAAAACGATAAAGTTTCCCAGCTGTCAGCCTAGCCACAGCAACTTTTGAGGGACTGTTTTTCATTCACCATTCCAATTGCAAATGAGACAAAGACTCTACAATTGAGCTTTTGCAAGATATTGAAAAATAATGCTGTTGTCAGTGATGTCGTCATGACGAGAAGCAAGTGGAGGAGGCAAGTGGAGGAGGCAAGTGGAGGAGGCAAGGTCGCATATTGCAACGCACTCCATGTGTTTGTGGCCTCATGCTTCGCCGATGCCCAGCCTCTGTGGAGAAAATATTAAAGTTTCCCCACTGTAAACCTATCCACAACAGCATTTTTGGGGGGACTTTTCCCATTCAACATCTCGATTCCAACTGAGAAAATGACAGTTGAATTACGCTTTTCTGAGATATTGAATTAAACTTCTGTCGTCAATGACACCTTGCGACGTCATCACAAGGCCACAAGCACAAGGGAGGATGGGAGTTAGGATACGGGTAAGAACCCTGAGAGGATGGGAGTTAGGATACGGGTAAGGACCCTGAGTCTCTGGGTTCATGCCTAAAATATCTGTGTTGTGATTGGTTCATGGTGAAAGGGTTCCGTTGTTTGTCCGCATTTGACCTCAGCGTGTGATTGGCCACTCTGCTCCTCAACCACAATTTCATATTTAGCATTCAGACGCAGCCAGGGACATGGACAATCCTACACTGGGTTTTTATATCATTGGGTTGTCATGGGCAAGAGAAAGGATTTTGAAATGGAAAGTGTTTTCATCAATATATGTATCACAGCTACAGCGTGTGCACTTCCCGCACAGTGAAAGCAAAACTGTAACTCCTGTTGGTGTTCTGGTAAAAGAGAACCAGAGTTTACTCATTCACAAAGGCTACTCATGTGAAGACCTCTCGAAAACAAGATGGTCATCTCAAGGGGCTATCCTCTAAATAAGAATGTGATTTTGACATATATTGTAGCCACCTTTTGAAAGTGAATGTGAAGTTTTTTGAAAGATGGTGACAAGGCATGTAAATAAATGTCATGAAATACGAATTTTTCTCTATCTCTCTCTCTCTCTCTCTCTCTCTCTCTCTCTCTCTCGCTCTCTCTCTCTAACACAATGGATTTTTCCTCTTGTCTTCTTCTTTTCACCACCAGTCGTCTCAGGATGCAGGGTTAAAGAAGATAAAGACATAATGAATGTTGTACATCTATGAAATGTTTTTCTCTTCAGGGGGACACTGTGGCGCAGTGCGCAAAGCCCCCCACATATGGGCTTGCATGCCCATGGGGACCCCGGTTCGAGTCCGGCCGGGGTCATTTCCCAATCCCACCCCGTCTCTCTGTCCCACTCGCTTCCTGTCACCATCTCAGACTGTCCTATCAAATAAAGGCATAAAAAGCCCCTAAAAGTATATTTTTTTTAAAAAATGTTTTTCTCTTTCTCTTCCTCTAGTTCTGGAGGTGCACCAGTTTGGCCGTGACGCGGGGGTGGCGGAGGCGTGGCTGCTGGGCCAAGAGCCCTACCTGTCGAGTAATGTGGCTGGCCAGAGCGTGGACGAGGTGGAGAAGCTGATCAAGAGGCACGAGGCCTTCGAGAAGTCCGCCGCCACCTGGGAGGAGAGATTCAGCGCACTGGAGAGACTGACTACGGTGGGTGGAGAGAGAGAGAGAGAGAGAGAGAGAGAGAAAGAGAGAAAAGAGAGAGAAAAGAGAGAGTGAGAGAAAGTGTGTGCGTGTCTGGAGAAGATTGGTTCGGTTGTGTGTGTGTGTCTGATTACAGTGGGTGTGTGGATAGTTTAGCCTTTTTGTGCGTGTGTTTTGTGCACAAGCGTGCAAGCATGCAACAGTATGTGTGTGGGTGTATTTTTTCGTGCCGGTAGGTGATGACATGTAATATATGAATGTGCAAGTGTGAGCCTCAGTTGTGTGGGTGTGATATCCTGCTAACCTGTATCGGGTTCCCATGCCTTTTCCCCATATGGTTATCACTTCTGCTTTTTCAGTTCCTACACCGCATACAAACAGACGCACGCACGCACACACACGCATACGCACACACACACGCACACACACACACACATACAAAATCTCTCTCTCTCTCTCTCTCTCTCTCTCTCTCTCTCTCTCTCTCTCTCTCTCTCTCTCTCTCACACACACACACACACACTGTGTCTAGGGGTGCATTCCAATATGCAGACTTCCCTCCTCCACTTGTGCTTGTGGCCTCGCATGTTGCTGATGCCCCGCCTCCGTGGAGAAAACACTCAAGTTTCCCCGCTCTCAGCCTAGCCACAACAATTTTTGGGGGACTGTTCTTCATTCACCATCCCAATTGCAAATGAGGAAATGACATTCAAATTGTGCTCTTGCAAGATATTTTATTTTCCATCATCGGTGACATCCTCATGAGGTCACAAGCAGGCAAGTGAGCAAGGAAGGACGGAAGTCTGCATATTGGAATGAGCCCTAGGTGTGGTTCTCATCAAGCAGGCCACTCCACAAACGAGAAAAACGTGCAACCACACGGTATAACCATTTCCAACAAACAGTGTTGCTTTCCAGTCAGCTGGGTCTGTGTATTGTACATGTGCGTGTTTGTTTGGTGTTGTCTCACTTGGAAAGTGTGAGAAACACAGAGAGAGAGAGCCCTGTTTTTTTTTTGGCGAGGGAGGACATGTGTTTGTGCCTGTGCCTGACAAGGAGTCGGCGTCCCTCGCGTGTGTTCCGCTGCCGCCTCACTGTGTGCCGTGTGTCTGTATGTCTGCAGTTGGAATTACTGGAAGTGAGAAGACAGCAAGAGGAGGAGGAGAGGAGGAGAAAACCCCCCAGCCCCGAGCCAGTGGCACAGGAGGTGCAGAGGTAGGACCACAGCCATTATCCATAACCACTATCTTTTCTTTTTTGTTTTTAGGGCATTTTTGCCTCTTTTTCACTGCCGGTTTTCTGGTAGGCCTACAGTTCGACACAGCAGGACTTGGTCGCCACTTTTTACATAACGATTGAGTGGTGTCGTGCCTATTCGGAAAGCAAAAAATGCCAGCCAGGTCGCGCTGTGTTGAGCTGTAGGCCTACCAGAAAAACGGCAGTGGAAAAGAGACATTTGAGACTTAAAGGACCAGTTCAGTCAATTTCAATATGCTGTTGTATTGCTCACGCTACCCTTGACTTGTCAGTAACCGGTGATGCCATATTTTTAGACTAAGCCCTTTCCGAGATATGAGTTGTTCTAATGGGGGCAGCGTTTGTTTAAAAAAAAAAATTAATTAACATAGGTCTACTCCAAATATTTTCCCAAAAGGTACCGCTGGTTGTTCGGTGTCAGCTGATGTTGCATAACCTTTCGGATGTTTTTGGGAATAAATAAAAATGTTTTTTTGAAATGTAAACAAAGCGCTGCCCCCATTACAATGACCAAGATGTTGGAAAAGGCTGAAGAAGAAGGGAAAATAACCTCAGATACTGACAAGTTCAAGGTAGTGTGAGCATTACAACTGCTTGTTGAAATTGACTGAACTGGTCCTTTAATCGTGATAGGAAAGTGCCGAGAAGACTGGATGGGAGAGAGATGTTGGAGGGTTGGGAAATGACCCAGGCCAGTTTCAAGCGTGGGTAACCAAGGGCATAAGTGCCCATTTATGGTACGGCATGTTAGGCACAGTGTACCCCCACAATTATGTACGGTAACACTTTATTTTAGGGATACATCTACAGTGGTGCTCATATGTTTACATACCCCAGCAGAATATACACTTTCTTGGCGATTTCTCACAAAATATGAAGGATTACACAAAACCTTTTTTTTCACTCATTGCTAGTGACTGGCTTAAGATATTTATTAGCAATCTTCTGTGTTTACTCTTTCAAAAGCATGATCACACCCCAAACTACCCAAATGACCCTGTTCAAAAGTTTACATACCCTAGTTTCTGATGCGGAATATGGCTCTTTTTAACATCAAGGACCGCTCTAAATTGTTTGTGGTAGTTGTGGATAAGGCTCTTAATATTCTCAGATGACAAAACAGCACATTCTTCCTGGCAGAACAGTTGTTTCCTATAATATTTTTGGGTGTCTTGCTGGAACCTCACATTTGAGGTTTTCCCTGAGTGGCTCAATGATGTTGAGATCAGGAGAGTGAGATGGTCACTCAAAAACCTTAATTTTATTCTTTCTGAAGGTAATGACGGGTTGATTTGGCTTTCTGTGTCGAAATATTGTCATGTTGGCACTGTTGGAATTTCAATTCAAGGTAACACTTCCAAATAAGGGGCCATAATTAACAGTAAAGTAGCTATAACCTGGCATGACTTAACGCCATATTAGACACATATTAATTGTTATTAATGCATTTGTTGAGCATTAGTAAGCAGTTACTTAACTATTAGATAACAATAGCATATTATTATTTAACTAATAGATAAGTAAGGGCACAGTTAATAGTTAAGTAGCTATCAGGTCATACTTAACTAAGGACGAAAATTAATACTTACTTAAAGCAAAAGTACGGCATAACTAATGTATAAATAATACATAAATATTGGGAGTTGGGACCCTTATAATAGAGTTGGCTGAGGATAATTAGTTAATTAATGGATAGATATTGGTGTTTGGGACCCTTAGGCCTATAATAGAGTTGGCTGTGCATACCTAATAGTTAAGTAATTCATTTACTGTGACATCTAGCGTTCACTCGTTCAAATCACTGCATTAAAAGCAACAGGAGCCATTATATAGCAATGACTGGACGTACACTTCTCAATGATGGTGGGGTGATGAGATGTAATTTGTTCATATACCACTTATTAGTTTTAATGGTAAAAACCCTACAATAAATGCAGAACATTATGAAGAGTAATAGTTTTGAAGCGAAACTAAACCATTCCTTTGTGATAATTAAGTTAATGTCTGAAAATATTAGCTCCAAGAAGTGCAGTGCATGATGGGTACTCAATCTACAGACAATATTTCGGTATTATTTATTCATTAGTTATGCCTTACTTATGTATTAAGTAAGTGATAATTTAGGTCCTTAGTTAAGTATGACCTAATAGCTACTTAACTATTACTGTACCCTTACTTATCTATTAGTTAAATATTTTTTATGCTATGAACTTGTAACACAAGGTAATAGTTATCTAATAGTTAAGTAACTGCTTGCTAATGTTTGACATATGCATTAATAACAATTAATATGTGTCTAATGTGGCGTTAAGTAATGATTATTAACCCTTACTAAAGTATTAGGTTATAGCTACTTTGCTGTTAATTATGGCCCCTTATTTGGAAGTGTTACCCAATTCAGAAATGCAATATGAGGGGGTTTGGTTGAAATCAAGCCATTGAGCAAGGGAATCGCATTGCATTGCAATGATCATTGCAAGGGAAATTGTTCAGGAGGTATAGGACAACGAAAAAATAACTTCAGGTGAAATATAGGACAACATGAAAAAATGTTTTGAACTGTACAGCAAAGAGGCACTTGAGGAAAGATGGGCTGTTGGGGGTTGCCAGGAGAAAGCCATTACTAAAAATGCAAACATGTTATTTTGCATAATACACCAAATAGCATAGTGAGAAGCATCAGAATGCCTGTGACAATGTCATTTGGAAAAATGAGATCAATATGGAACTTTTTTCAGCCACTATTAACAGTACCATTTGGAGAACAGTCAATGGAGCCTATGATGAAAGTTACACCATACCCTTCTGTGAAACATGGTCATGGACCACTGATGTCATGGGGACATTTGAGTTACAAATGCATTATACTTTTGATCCATACTCGCAGAATGATGAATACATTGCCCTGTGAAAAATACTAGAGGAAACTTGACACACATCAGCCTTGAAACTGCACATGGTCCATTGTTTGGACATGCCAACATGACAATATTTCAACACAGAAAGCCAAATCAACCCGTCATTAGCTTCAGAAAGAATAAAATGAAGTTTTTGAGCGACCGTCTCACTCTCCTGATCTCAACATCATTGAGCCATTCAGGGGAAACCTCAAATGTGAGGTTCCAGCAAGACACCCAAAAATATTATAGGAAACAACCATTCTGCCATTTCCTGGTGAACCAGTAGCCTGTAAGTAACAGGCTACTGGCACACTGCCCTTTCACGCCTCTCCGCAGGCGGGGTTTAGTCAAAAGATGCTTGCACGCGGTTGGAGCAACCTCATATGAATGACATGACACTTTGACCGCTCACGTTGAAGCTTTGTGACGTAGGACGTGTCGTCACGTAAGCGCTGCCAGGTCGGGAACCAAAACAGAACAACGTCCTTTAGAAAATCAACTTGAGGTATTTTGGATAACACCGCTGAAATTGCTGCTTCCATCCCGACGCATGATAACTCCTCGCACGCCGCCATTACTGTTGTGATTCAGGGAGGGGGCGGGCACAGCCGAACTACCCTGGGGGAGGGTGTTGCGTTCGATAAACGTCATACCCACTGAAATCCCTCCCTACGATCCTGATTCGTCGTGCTGCCCCGGTTATTTCGAAAACGGAGGAGGAGAGCGAATCACAGGTGTACCAGAAGGATTGTGTAGCCCAGCCCCCTGGGCGTCAACACATAGCTTCTGGTTCACCAGGAAAATTCTGCCAGGAAGAATGTGCTGTTTTGTCATCTGAGAACATTAAGAGCCTTATCCACAACTACCACAAACAATTTAGAGCGGTCCCTGATGTTAAACAGGGCCATATTCAGCATTAGAAACTAGGGTATGTAAACTTTTGAACAGGGTCATTTGGATAGTTTGGGTTGTGATCATTCTTTTGAAAGAGTAAACACAGAAGATTGCTAATAAATATCTTAACCCAGTCACTAGCATTGAGTGAAAAAAAAAGGTTTTGTGTAATCCTTCATATTTTGTGAGAAATCGTCAAGAAAGCGTATATTCTGCTGGGGTATGTAAACATATGAGCACCACTGTATTAGCACTAATACATACAATGTTAATGCCTGCATAAGTAACTTGTAAGGCTTGCACTAAGCAAAAGTTAAGGCATACTCGGGCCGTACTAAGGTTAAATTGGTAATAAATCCCTTATTGTGCATGAACAAGACATTTGCGAATACATGCCTAACAAATGTTTGATTTTGCTTAGTACATGTAATGCCTTACAAGTTACTTATACAGGTGCATTGTATGTATTAGTGCTAATAGATGTATCCCTAAAATGAAGTGTTACCTTATGTACTTGGAAAAAGAAAGGATAGGTGGATGAAGGAAGGTGTAAGGGGTAGGAAGGAAAACAAAGAAAGGATACGAAAGTGAGAGATACAGAGCTAACATAAAGAAACAAGTGCTCATCATGGAATGTGTGTCTTCGCGTGTTCATGGAGGCTATGTCCTTAGTAGAGTAGAGTATCATGCATTAATGCAGTCATTAAGCAGGTTGTTAAGTGTGTAGAATTTTTACTCAATCTATTGTCTTTTGCAATCTCTCCGACTCTTTCTCTCTCTCTCTCTCTCTCTCTCTCTCTCTCTCTCTCTCTCTCTCTCTCTCTCGCTCCTGCTCTCGCTCTCGCTCTCTCTCTCTCACTCTCTTTTCATCTCTACAGGGAAGGAGAGCAAGTGACACAGAACGGACTGTCATCGGATCAGGATTCACCACGGGTTAGTCTCCATTCCCCTGCCCTCTACCAACATCACTCGGCCCCCCAGGGGCCACATCAGGGGGGCCAGGAGGGCCCCATCACACAATCAGAAACTATTTAAGGGCCACACATAGACTGCACCTGGCCTCTAATATTTTGTCCCATACTTTTTACTTTATAATTACTTTTACTATAATTACTTTGACGAATAAGTTTTCTTACATTTATTTAATTTGCCCGATCACTGAGGTTGATTTGTATGGAAGCAAGCATGCCCCACAAAGATTTGTTGTTTGTTCTAAGGTTTACATTTGTACAGGATGACATCGCATTTTGTTGACCACTAACAGTTGAAAAAGATCAGCCATCAGTGTAGTTGCAGATGTTGTGAAGATGTCTTTTGTGGAATGTCTTTTGCTCTTTCAATCTAGATTTAGTGTTTTTTAGTGTTTTTTATGTGTCTGACCAAGATTTGCAAGTAAGAACAGTGTGGAGTGTAGTTAAGTACAGGCCTATGAAATTAGTTGTGCTGTCGCGTTCGAAATTACTAGTTGTAGTTTTGGACTTTAGACAGAGACTGGGTGACTGTATCTGCTTGTATACTAACCTCTAACAAAAGCTGAACTAGAGCAACTTTGCCTTGTCATTCTGAAAGACCTCACTGACTTTCAATACAGTTTTTCAGTCAATGAAAACAAACCGAGACATTACCAAAGCATTAGTTCCTTTGTCACAGTAACCTGGTTGACTCAAATGTAAAGGAATGGATATTTGATATAAGAGAATTTAGATATTTTTATTTCTGTTTGTGGAATGATCATTTCTGTTACCCATTTTGGGGCTTTTGCTATCACAATGTTGGTGTTCCAATATCACTAACATAGAAAAAAATTACTAATCACTTCAAAAGATTTGTCATACTCACTAACACGAAAAGTCATATTGTTTGTCTTGTATGTCACAAGCTATGCTATGTCTGTTATTTTTGTTTGTTATGTCATGACTAATTCATTAATTGTGGATTAATTTGCTTTTCAAAACAAGACATCTCTCTGTCAGGAAGACCTCTAACTTTATCAACATGATGAATCAGGCCTAGCCCATTTATTTGCATTTTTGTTGGTAGGTGTTAGACTAGTATTGGGTGATGGAGTGTCTCAGTATTTATCTCAGTAACCCTTCATTCATACTGCCTATACCAGTGATTCTCAAAGTGTGGTCCGGGGACCACTGGTGGTCCGCAACAAAGCTCAGGTGGTCTGCGAGGGGATTTCTACTTTTCCAAGACAAGCTAGCAGTAGGCTATATTTGTGACATTATTTCAAAGCCATGCATAGCTGTCATATTTCCACCACAACATGATAGACTTGTAATGTGAATCAAAAGAAAGTGATCTGCATTGAAATCAGCAGTGTCAAATTAGCACCCGTCAACTGTCGATTCAGTTGACAGGTGGTCCCTGAACATCTGTGGGGAGGCAAAGTGATCCTTGGCCTGAAAAAGTTTGAGAAACACTGCCCTACACAGCAGTATGAACAGTATGATCACAGGGCTTAGTGTTATCATTTAGGACGGTAGTTGGATTTTGTTTGTGGCATCGGGGAATAAGAACAGCTGCACTTGAAGTCGACATGAAAGGAGGAACTGTGCTCTGGACAACACAGTGGTATATGCAGTAAGAGGGTAATGTACACAGTAAGGAGTGATCTCTTGTGTGGTTCCCATAAGACTAGAGTGTGGTTCCTTGAGGACATTGGGTATTTCTCAAAGGGCAATGTGCTAGCCATGCTAGGACGAGTTCACCAAAGACTATTCAATAGCTAGTTCTAAGTGTGATTCATAATTGGATACAGCTTGGACAAATGGATGTTACTCATCCTAGCAAGACTAGAACACTTCACTTTGAGAAACACCCTGTGTGTGGTTCTTTCAAGACTTAATGTGTTTCATGCAAGTCTTCTGTCCGGTCAGACTTTTGTGTGCTTCCTTAAAGACTTTCTGTCTGGTTCTGTTAAGTGTGAGTGAGGTCCTTTTGAGACTTGATGTGGTTCTTTTCAATCTTCAGTGCTTTCAGACTTTGTGTATGCTTTCAAGACTTTCTGTGTGGTTCTTTTAAGTCTGACTGAGGTTACAGTAGGTCAGGATTCTCTCCAAAGCATCTGTTTTGGTTTTCATGTGTGAAGTGGTGCGCCTCATATCGTGGCTATCTCTCTGTATCTCTTTCTGCATGTGGTTGCGCCTGTTCATTTCCTAAAGCTGGTGTTTTGAGATGGATTTATTTTACATTTATAGTATTGCAGCAATAGCAGTGGTCCGTAATAGCAGTGGTCAGTACTGTACAACATAGATGGCAGTAACTGTGCAATTCCCAACATACATTTCCTGTTTAGTTTTTTAGACCTAATGTGACATTTTTTAGACCTAATGTGACATTTACTTCTTTACATTTCTTTATTAGAACATGTACTTATTGTCCTTTTCACTGTCAGCAGCATATGTGTTGACAATCATCCCTACCGTAAATCTATGAAACACTTTTTTAAATTGATATTGTGGCACATCATTACTCGACTCCCATTAAAGGGGTATGCCACTATTTTGGGGCTTAATACAGTTAAAATAGTTGGCTGGGGTTTATAAAGGTGGTAAAGTATCTTATTTTTCATGTTAAGCGTTGTTTTGCTTTAAGACAAGTTAAAAGAGGGAATGTGTCGCTAAGCTAGTGAAAGTCAATGGATCAGTGTAGCATGCTACAATGCTACATGGATCCATTGACTTTCACTACCTTAGCGACATGCTCCTTCTTTTAACTTGTCTTAAAGCAAGACAACGGCTTACATGAAAAATAAGGCACTTTACCACCTTTATAAACCCTGGCCAACGATTTTAACTGTATTCAGCCCCAAAATAGTGGCATACCCCTTTAAGAGTACAGCATCAGTACCCGCATCCAGACCGCAGACTCATGACCTTTCATCATGTCTGTGACCTTTTTGCTTCCAGCCTCCAGTTTAGCCTCTGTTTGACCTTTATGGCTACATAGACAAAACACTATTATTCAGAACCTACCCCTGTGTGTGTCTGCCTCGCATGAATATGTATGCACTTTATCTTATCTCCACTGTGTGTAAACATAGGACAGTAACATCAATATTATTTTAATGTATTCTTTTTATCCCTCCTCTCTCTCTCTCTACTCTTATCTCTCTCTCTCTCTCTCTCTCTCTTTTCTTCTCTGTTTCTATTTTCCCTGTCTTGCCTGCTGTCTTCTCTCTGTCTCGCTCTTTTCTTATCTTCTTCTCCCACGTCTCTCTGCATCTTTTTATTTCCCACTGTCTCACTATCACCCTCAACCATCTCTACACACTCCCTAACGTCTACACCCCCCCTCAACCCGCGCCTGTGTGCTGTCATCTTCTCTCCCATCTTCTCTCACCTTCTCACCCTCTGTCTCTACCCCCCCCATCAACCATCTATACACCCCTCTCTCCTCATCTTCCCTCCCACTCTCCCTCCTTCCCTCTTCCATGTTTCTCTCCCTAATCTCTCTCTCTCTCCACCTTTCTGTTCCTCTGTCCATTTCTTTCCCTTTCCTTCCATATTTCTATCTCCCTATCCCACCTCTTTCTTTCTCTCTCTCTCTCTCTCTCTCTCTCTCTCTCTCTCTCTCTCTCTCTCTCTCTCTCTCTCTCTCTCTCTCTCTCTCATTACCCCTCCCCCTCTCTGTCTGTCCCCTCTTTACTTTCCATCTCTCCCCTCCCTCCCTCTCTCTCTCTCCCTCCTCCCCCCATCATCCCCCTCTCCTCTCCTCTCCTCTCCTCTCCTCTCCTCTCCAGGACGGCGTGGACGTCGGAGGGGAGATCGTGAACGGCGTGGCGGAGCGTAGCTCCAAGGAGCCAAGCCCGCTGCCCTCCCCCACCTCCGGCAGGCGGCCCAAGGGCAGCCAGTCCTCCTCCACGCTGCCCGCCAAGGCCCAGGACCCTTCGTCGCCCTCCCCGGCCCAGCTGGAGGGCCTGCTGCACCGCAAGCACGAGTTCGAGGGACACAACAAGAAGGCCTCCAACAGGTACGGCTAGACCAGTGTTTCCCAACCTTTTTTGTCTCGCGTACCCCCTAAGCCTCTTAGTTGTGCCACGAGTACCCCCTAATTCATGTTCTATATTGTTTTCTCTGTCCTGATGTGACTGCTCCATACATTTGTTATAATAAAAGCATTTTTCCAAGTAGCCCCTGCAGTGTGCTCGCGCACCCCTAGTGGTACACGTACCCCTGGTTGGGAAACACTGGGCTAGACGACTCTATGACATTCATACCTGCAAACTCGTCACCTTTTGGTGACAGTAACCTTTTTCCCGGCCAATTAGGTCATTCAAGTGAATAGAAATAGAACCCCCGCTGTACACTGTCACCTTTTTTTCTTTGACGAGTTTGCAGGTCTGAACATTCACCACAGTATTAACCCAGTTAAAAAAAAACAGCACAAGAAGGCCATGATTCCATGATTCCATTCCATCATTCTTTATTGCAACACATTGGCACACAGTAGATTGAATCACTGAACTGCGAATATCATTCCTTTCATTCCCTTAAAGCAGGGGTGTCAAACTCAGGCCCGGGGGACAAATCTGGCCCGGGGAATCTTTTTATTCGCCCGCGAGATCATTTCAAATGTGTATTACAGTTGGCCCTCATACATCATTAATGTACAGTTTACCAAGACTTGAACATGAAATTTGGTGTTTCTCAGAAGTATGAGCGGGCCCAGGCCAATGACACACCTCACACTCCTATGCAATACAATATGTGCCAGTGTGTGTGAAATTAAACTATGAGTATTAAGTGCGTGCCTGCAGGATTTTAGTCCATTTATTAACAAATAATCTTGAGTTCGGCCCTCGACTTCGTTCCATATTTTGATTTTGGCCCTCGGTCAATTTGAGTTTGACAACCCTGGATTAAAGGGACACTGTGTGAGATTTTTAGTTGTTTATTTCCAGAATTCATGCTGCCCATTCACTAATGTTACCTTTTTCATGAATATTTACCACCAGCATCAAATCCTAAGTATTCATTATGACAGGAAAAATTGCACTTCTCATACATGAAAAGGGGGATCTTCTCCATGGTCCGCCATTTTGAATTTCCAAAAATAGCCATTTTTAGCTGCAAAAATCACTGTACTTGGACCATACAAGAAAATATGTGTTTATTACTTAGTAAACTTTCATGTGAAGATCAAATTTTGCAATGGGCAGCTCAGTTTCAATGAGCAGCATAGTTGCAGTATCTTTTTTGACCATTTCCTGCACAGTGTCCCTTTACTGTAATTTCACTCATACTACTTTCCTCGTGTCCCGGCCTGGGTCCTCATCACCTCTCCGTGTTCCTCCGCAGGTCTTGGCATAACGTGTACTGCGTGATCAACAACCACGAGATGGGCTTCTACAAGGACAACAAGAGTGCCACCCAGGGCATCCCCTACCACAACCAGATCCCCATCAGCCTGAGGGACGCCTCCTGCGAGGTGGCCTCCGAATACAAGAAGAAGAAGCACGTCTACAAACTCAAGTAAGCAGCTCCTCTCAGTCTGAATAGCACAGAACAGAACAGAACAGAACAGAATAGAATAGAATAGAATAGAATAGAATAGAATAGAATAGAATAGAATAGAATAGAATAGAATGAAATAGAATAGAATAGAGTAGAATAGAATAGAGTAGAGTAGAGTAGAATAGAATAGAATAGAATAGAATAGAATAGAATAGAATAGAATAGCACAGAACAGAACAGAATAGAATAGAATGGAATAGAATAGAGTAGAATAGAGTAGAATAGAATAGAATACATTAGAACAGAATAGGATAGAATAGAACAGAAGAGACGAGAACAGAACAGAACAGAACAGAACAGAATAGAATAGAATAGAATAGAATAGAATACATTAGAACAGAATAGGATAGAATAGAACAGAAGAGACGAGAACAGAATAGGATAGGATAGGATAGAGTGCTGTTTATTGCCACTCCAAGAACTAGCATGTCTTCAAGCTCAAGAAGCCTCCAGAGATCCAGCCCCAACGTGTCAAAGGCTGTTAATAAAATACACCCTAGAATAGGTGTCACGAAAATATTCTGAAGTCCAAAAAAAAGAAGGGAACCACTGAGCTTATGAGAACCAACTCTTTTGGGCCGGAGAAGTGGTAACATTTTGTCCTAATGTCAACCTGTCTTTCATTGTGTTTTTGCAGGGTTACAGACGGCAACGAGTATCTCTTCCAAGCCAAAGATGATGTAAGTCACTGTTCATTGAATTCACATTCAAGCACATGTACAGTTCTCATATATTGTTTTTTTTTTAATGGAGAGTTGCCTGGCTACTTTGCAAAAGTATTAACCCTATGCAAGCAAATGAATGGCAGGGAGGTTGGAGGGAAACAAGGAAACAGTTACATCATATGACATTTCAGGGGCTTCTTAGAAAACTGCTAACTGCACATAAGCAAGCCAGTATGAAAAAGGAAACAAGAAAAAAATAGATCAGTAAGTATGACATTAAAAATCAAGAGTCAGACCTCTGTTCTATTGTCATTTTATGCCACTGTTATTCTTATGCCACATTATGTAATTGTTTCATGACCCAGCTACTTAGTGCAAATGGAAGCAGCAGCATCACTCAGCCAGCCAGTCAGCCAGCCACTCCAATCTGCCCCCTTGTGGCCATAGAGTGTGGTGCAAGTGCGGTGTTCGTAGCTCTTAGCTTTTAGCCTACTAGCACCTCAATCAGACATGACCTCACTCTCCTGCAATGCAGACCAATAAATCTGACTCTCGTTTAGCTGAGAGTGGGATGTAGAAAGATACAGACACGTTACAGACTCTCTCTCTCTCTCTCTCTCTCTCTCTCTCTCTCTCTCTCTCTCTCTCTCTCTCTCTCTCTCTCTCTCTCTTTTACAAAAGCCAGATGGAGGCTCAGTGAAGCTAATTAATTAGCTGATGAGGGGAGTGGGATGGAGAGAGAGAGAGAGAGAGAGAGAGAGAGAGAGAGAGAGAGAGAGAGAGAATGAAGCGGTGAGTGAGTGGGAGTGAGAGAGGGGGATTGAAAGAAAGACAAAGACAACGAGAAGAGGAGAGGAGTGACTCATTTCATTGGATAATGTATTTCTTGTCATCCCCACGCATACTACACCATTTCGACACACAGACAGACACCTTGTCGTCAGGGTTGCCAGATGAGGCTGATTATTTCCAGCCCCAAAAAAAAAACGCTCAAAACCCGCCTGGAAGCAATAAATCCCGCCCAATATCATTGATTTCTATGGCCAAAATTGTTTTTTTTTTCTGCTAAATGCTGTTTTTACCCGCAGACAGCCATCCTAAAACCGCCCAATCTGGCAACACTGCTTGTCGTTAGCTATGTGGTAGCAGTAAAAGGGGAAAGCCACATGAATGGCGACACGCTGATTTCTTACCCTTTTCATCATCATCATGGTCAGAGACATGCTACACCGCCCCACCCACCCTGTCTTACCCAGAACACCGTTGCTGTGTGCAACAGACAGCCAGGGCCGGAATAACGCACAAGCTAGATATGGCAGCAGCCTAGCCCCCCCCCCCCCCCCCCCCCCCCCCCCCCCCCCCCCCCCCCCCCCCCCCCCCCACCCCCCCCCCGATTGGCCACAAGTGAAAAATAGCTGAATTTTGATAGGATGTGGTATTGAAAAAAAAAAATCTTTCATGTTACGTAACATTGGTAGGTTGGTTGGACATGTTATCCTTAATTCCTAGCTCATAATTATGACAATGTGTATGTACATTTATTGTGATATTTGCGTTTCGGGGGGTGTGGGGGGTCCACAGCAACCTGTAGCCTAGGGGCCCCTAGAGGCTATCTTAATCCGGCCCTGGACATAGCGATCGATCGGCCGCCTCCTACGCTTGTCCTCTCTCTCTCTCTCTCTCTCTCTCTCTCTGTCTCTCTCTCTCTGTTTCTCTCTCTCTCTCTCTGTTTCTCTCTCTCTCTCTCTCTCTCTCTTTCAAGCTGTTGCATCACGGCCTGCAGTAGCCTGCCCGAACACCTTTGGACAGAGGAGCATGTCAGAGCACATAAAAGCACACACAGAGAGGACATACACATGTAACCCATGTTAGCCATGTGCACCGTCAGTTACTATCAGTGATGTCAAAAGTCAAAGTAAATTCATGGTGTAAGTACAACACTAGCACATGATATTACATAGCTGTTAGATCATTTACTCCATGGTACCTAAGGAAGTACATGTCGATAGACGGTGCTGTTACTGAAAAACACAAAAAAACCTAAAAACTAAAAAACTCACCGCAGGTGATAGTAAGACAGGTACACAGCCCTACTGGTTACTGTGCTGGAGGGAAGCTGTGTTTCTTTTCTTTTTTTTTCTGGTTTTACTTTTTCACTCCTCTGGTTACCATGTCAGTCACTATATGTACTTGCATGGTAACCAGAGATAACCATGGTAACCATTTACTTATTTAGCCAAAAGGCTTCATTTCATATCACAAGCTATTTCTATTATGTTGCTAAGAGCACTACAAAAGACTTCATCCATCTGGTGCACCAGGGGGCACCTTTCCCAAAGCCTCATTCACTACAATAGGGCTGGACAATATTTACAACTATTTACATCAGAGGTCATCCTAAGCATAGGCCTATCTATTCATCAATGAGTCTTGACTTAAACAGATCATCAGTCACATGGTCTCAACAATGGAAAATGTAGCCTAGCGAGCCAAACCCCTACAGCAAAGCACCTGTGCTACTGATGTGCATTCTCTGACTTTTTTGGATTATTGCGATCATGGTCATTTGCTTTTCTGACACCCAAACCATACAGTGTGTCCTCATCAAGTGCATTACAGATGCTTATTTGTTTGGTACTACACAGAGAATCCATGTATCCAGCACAACACAACAGGTGAAGGTGGTGCACGTGCCTTTGTCTTGTTTGAGTGCCTCGCTCAGTGCATAGCTGAATTTTTTAAAACCCGTTTTGATATGTTTTTAATATCACCTCTTCTACTCTGCTCCAGATGAAGATGTGGATGCAAAAAATAGAGAGAGAGAGAGAGAGAGAGAGAGAGAGAGAGAGAGAGAGAGAGAGAGAGCACGAGAGAGAGAGAAAGAGAGAGAGAGAGAGAGAGAGAGAGAGAGAGAGACAAATTTGACCTTGCCATGACCTCTTCTTCTCCACCTCTTTGTCCACCAGGAGGAGATGAAGAGAGAGAGAGAGAGAGAGAGAGAGAGAGAGAGAGAGAGAGAGAGAGAGAGAGAGAGAGAGAGAGAGAACGAGAGAGAGAGTTCTCACTTTTTTTGTCTTCCTTGTCCATCACAGGAGGAGATGAACACGTGGATCCAGGCCATCCAGAACGCCAGCGTGAGCTCCGGCTCGGGCTCGGCCTCCTCGGACAACAAGTCGGAGATCTCGCCGCCTAGCAACCAGAGCACGCCCGCCAGCAGCCGCGCCCACACCCTGCCCGCCTCCGTCTCCATGACAACCGAGTCCAGCCCGGGCAAGCGGGAGAAGGACAAGGAGAAGGAGAAGGAGAAGCGATTCAGCATCTTCAGCAAGAAGAAGTAGATGTAGTAGCGGAGGAGTGCAATGGAGACTAACCCCCCGACTATCTATCTATCTTCTCTATCTCTCCCTCTCTCTCGCTCTTCAGTAAGAAGAAAGGAGTAGTGGAAGCTCCCCCTGACTATCTATCTATCTCTCAGCCTCTGACTATCTATCTATCTTCTCTATCTCTCCCTCTCTCTTGCTCTTCAGTAAGAAGACAGGAGTAGTGGAAGCTCCCCCTGACTATCTATCTAACTCTTGCTATTCTCTCTCTCTCTCTCTCTCTCTCTCTCTCTCTCTCTCTCTCTCTCTCGTTCTCTCTCTCTCTCTCTCTCTCTCTCTCTCTCTCTCGTTCTCTCGTTCTCTCTCTTCAGCAAGAAGAAGCAGTAGAGGCTCCCCCTATTATCTATCTCCAGATCTATCTTCATCTATCTCTCTTCCTGTTCCCTGTTATCTTCTTGCTGAAGTGAGATCTTGAGAAACATGATAAGAGATAGAAAGAGAACTTTCTCTTTCGCTCTCTTTATCTCTCGCTTTTTCTCTCGTTCTCTCTCTCTCTCTTTGTCTCTGTCACTTCTTATCCGGTCAGAACAAAAAAAATTGTAACCTTCAAAACCTGTAAACTACCCCTCACTACACGTTCTACTACTCCTACACAAAACACTTCACCCACCACCAAATACACACCACCCGCCCGGTCTAACCACCTCCTCCTCCTCCTCCTCCTCCTCCTCCTCCTCCTCTACTCTGCTCCTCTTTTCTCGTTTTTTTTGTTTGTTTATTTGTTTGTTTGTTTTCTACTTCTTGCTTGTGTGTGTATGTACGTGAGTGTATCTCCACAGCAGTGACGTTCCAGCATGCAAGCTTGAGAACACACACTTCCAGAGCTCACCGGGCTCTGTGCCTAAAATGTAAAGGGGTACCTAAAATTCGGGAAAACACTGTTCACATGAAAACAGGAAATTAACAAAAAAACAACATAAACAGGAAACATGAAAAGTGAAGGTGAAATAAAAATGAAGTAAAAACTGAAGAACATTTGAGCTGTTGAAAGAGCAGCGAGTTGGGGGGCAACCGCCCATCTTAAAATGTTTTAAGGACCAGATTTTTTAACGTTTTTGGTTTTTGATTTGTATTACTGTTAGTATTATTATTATCTTGAATTACAATGTTTTATTTTTTTCGGGAACAATTTTATGGATAACTCGTTTTTTTGTAATTGTCTATCACCAAAGGGGTCTTGAAGTTTTGAACACATTTCCTCAATTTTTCTGAGGCTTCTGCCAACAGTGATGTTTAGCAACATTGTTCCCTTCATCGTTGTTGTGGAAACAGACAGACATTCTGAATAGACATTCTATAGAACCTCAGCTGTTTCCTTAACAACAGAGGGGACAGGTGTTCTATTTACAAATTCCAGTCGAAACAGACCCAAATTCAAATGTCCATTTTACCAGTAGAGCTACGATATAATGAATGATTCACAAATAGTCTTTCAAGCTAGACGCTACGTGCTGAGATTTAAAAATGGCATATTATCGCTGATAGGTCGATAACGTTTCACCTCACAATTTGCTCCAATTTCACAGGCATAATAATCTAACCTAGGTTCGGGTTGTGGAAGGAGGCAAGACAAAAGATATTATCTCAGTCTTTCCAGAATGTTCTATAGAGGGAAACGTGTAACCCTACTAATGTTTTTAAATATATATAAATATATTTTACATTTTTGTTTTTTCCCTTTTGTTTTAATGCTTTTCCCATATTGTTTATATGTGTGTTGACTGCCATTCCCTCTGGGTTGCATCATAATATATGTTTTCAAATAAGCATAGTACAGAGTATAAAAAGCTAGCTGTATTATAAACACTTTAAACAAAAAAGCATCAATGTTAGCCAGGGCAGGGTGGGGGGAGTTTAAAAAAAGCATTTACTGGGAATTTAATAAATGTAATAATAGCTCAAAATAAACAAAAAACAGGGGGAGAAATAAGACTTTAAAAAATATGGTTGCTTGCTTGTTGGCTTCAGCACTGTGCATTAATATTGTTTTGTTATTCTTTTCTGTTCAATATTTTTTTCTACATTATTCTGCTCTTTTCATACATATTGTGCATTTCTTCCGTCACTGTATCTATTGTACCGAAACTAAAAGAAAAAAACGAATGAATTTTCATCTTTACTGCACAATCAGATAACTAAAAAATAAAATAAACGAATAAAGTTAAAAAGACATACTAGGAATGGTATCCTTTTTTGCGAGGTATCCGGGGCAACTGGGTGTATATGCAAAACTCTTGCCCTGAGCCTCATGATGTATGAAACTGCACCTGTAGATCCCCTCTACCCTCCTTCCTCCCTCCCTCTCTCTCTCTCTCTCTCTCTCCCTCTCTCTCTCTCTCTCTCTCTCTCTCTCTGGTAAATATGTGCGATGTCATTAAAATGCTTTTAAACATTACAATCGCATTGTCTGTTTTATATGCATTTATGCGTGTATGTGACCTTGGCTATGTGCGTGCGTGCGTGCGTGCGTGCGTGCGTGCGTGCGTGCGTACGTGCGTACGTGTCTCCACACATGTATCCGTGCGTGCGTGTGTGTGTGTGTGTGTGTGTATGTGTGTGTGTGTGTGTGTGTTAATTTCCTTATGCACTGCAAATCCTGGGGTGCATTTCTCGAAACGATAGTTGCTTACTATGCTAGCTACTTTGTTGTTTGCTATACAATTTCCCATTGGCAACTACCAAAGTTGCTAACAGGCTAACAACTATGTTTTCGAGAAATGCACCCCACTTTTGATGGAGCCAAAGCAGTTTCAATAAAATAATGGTCTAGACTTAAGATGTTCATGTATTCATTAATATAAAAATAGTCTATATTTAAGATGTTCATGTGTTCATTAACATAAAAATAGTCTATATTTAAGATGTTCATGTATTCATTAATATAAAAACAGTCTAGATTTAAGATGTTCATGTATTCATTAATATGATAATAGTCTAGATTTAAGATGTTCATGTATTCATTAACATAAAAATAGTCTATATTTAAGATGTTCATGTATTCATTAATTTCCACTTGCATAATGCCTCTAATTAGCTGACTCCAGTGACAAGCCCCTCTGGATATAACTATCAGCATGTTGACTTAAGAAGCTGCCATGGGATAGCATGGGACACACACACACACACACACAGACACACACTCCAAAACCACCACAAGATTAAGCCCACACAGATGTACAAGCATGTATATGCTATGTGCAATCATGTCACACACACACACACACACACACACACACACACACACACACACACACACACACACACACACAACGAGAGAGAGAGAGAGAGAGAGAGAGAGAGAGAGAGAGAGAGAGAGAGAGAGCAGTGTTTGTAATGGGGGTGGGGTGAGGCCATGTTGTCCCTGTGGTGAGGTCTGCTATGGCGCATTTAATTACACTGGCCAGACCCAGTCACACAGTACATCTGATTACAGTGGCACACAGTTGGGCTGCACAATTGATCGAAAATAATTGAAAATCGTGATTTAATCGTCATATTGTGATCATGATTTCAAACAGAATTAAATAGCCACCATATTGGCCTGCCTTCGATCTTAATATGCTGGTAGGCTGGTGTTTCTGGCCAGAAATCAGTCCACCTAAGTTTCATGCTATTGCCTCTTACATAATTACTACAATTTAGTTTTATTTTGTTCATCTCGTATATAAATCATTCTTGGGTGTATTTCATTTTGCTATGATTTAAAAGAAAATTCTGAAAAAAATTGTGATAATAAATCGTGACTTGAATCGCGAATTGTTGACCCGGGAATAGAACATTTTACAGCGACAGGGACGAAATGAGTCTCTGATAAAAATCTGTGCGTGTGTACTGCATGGGTGCCTCGAAGTCTTTATCAAGTCCACACACTTGTTGAGATAAGTAGCACACAGCTCTCTACAAACAAGTTAATTAACATTAAAACAAAAAAGTAAAAAGGAACAAAGTGTCTTTAAAGATTGCCACCTGCTCAAATATGTTGAAGGCATAAAGTAGCCCTCCTATTGACGCAACGCCTACAGCATTGCTACTAGTCAGGCCAGGCAGGGGCGGTGCTAAGGGGTGGCAGGGGGTGGCATTTGCCCCCCCCCCCCCAGCAATATGATTTGCCACCCCAATTAAGAGCCCTGATTGTGACCAATAGCCTTAATGCTTGACATCATTTCAGACATAGAACTTTAGGTTGCAGGGTTTCACTTTAAGGGATTCACTGTATCACATAAGTGTGTGTGTCGATTATATAGTGTTTATAATTTTCCCTTAGTGCCCCCCTGAAATACACTTCGCCACCCCTATGCCACCCCAAGAATAAATTTCTGGAACCGCCCCTGGGACCAGGAGCAATACAAATATTGTTTCTGAGCTCCAGAAAAATCGGGAACTCCTCCCACTTTGTCCGGAAGCAAACAACCACTTGCAAACCAAGGGAGGAGGGTCAACCATGCCATTTGGGAAATGTTAATTGTTATGCTCTTGGTCATACCAAGCCTCGAAGAAAGTCAATGATAATCAGGCTATGCATGAAGTACATCATGTTTAGGTGAGCAGAGGACTTGTGAAGCCCAAGAGTTGGATATAAAGAGGTGACGTATAGGATAAGCGAAAGAAGTCTAGTACTACTAGTAGTAGTAGTAGCCTAGTAGTAGTAGTAGTAGTAGTTGTTGTTGCTGTAGTAGCAGCAGTAGTAGTTGCAGTAGTAGTAGTAGTTGCAGTAGTAGTAGTAATGATGATGATGATGATGATGGCAATAGAAATGAAAAGACACAGAGAGAGAGAGAGACAGAGAGAGAGAGAGAGAAATTAATTTATTATTATTATTTTTATTATTAATTATTTATTATATTTGTTAATTAAAAATAAATAAGTCCCCATATGCTACTTCGGACAGGTGGTTCTTCAGCACCCCTTTACAGTACATTTTGAAAACAGTGTAGAGTGATGCCAAAGATAAAACTGCTTGAGTGCTTGTGCCAAAAATCATCCCGAATGTTTCAGTGAACTGACTCCAGTTGGAGTTCCCGACCCACTGCACTTGTTCAGCCTCTGGCGGAGCACAGAAGAAGAAGGAGAAGGGAAGGAGACGGGGAAAAAAAGAAAGAGAAAGAAAAACATGAAGAGAGGATGATGGGAAGGAAGCGACAGGGCAGCGAAGGAGCAGCCAGCTGATGGCGGGTGGAAGCAGGAAGGGAGGAAAGAGGAGTGCAAAAAGGAAAGAGGGAGTAGAGAGACGGCTGGTGGAAGAGAGAGAGAGAGAGAGAGAGAGAGAGAGAGAGAGAGAGAGAGAGGTTGTTGACCCCTAGACACTCAGGGCCGGCGCTAGGCATAGCCAAACAAGACAGTCGCCTAGGGCAGTGGTTCTCAACAGGGGTGCCGCGGGGTGCCGCGGAAACGTG
The DNA here is from genome assembly GCF_034702125.1 of Engraulis encrasicolus. Lineage (NCBI taxonomy): Eukaryota > Metazoa > Chordata > Actinopteri > Clupeiformes > Engraulidae > Engraulis > Engraulis encrasicolus. The sequence continues at coordinate 11,244,825 of NC_085857.1, read as the reverse complement.
GCTGATAAATTAATTATGTAATATAATACATTTTTGTCTAAATTGGTAAGTTAATGCTAGTCAGTGGAATCTTTTATCTGCCATTTTCGCACAATAAAGTAAATATCAAATATTCAGGTTCACTCAGTACATAATGCTGTATGTCCCAGTCCCAGATCAGCTGCACTCTATCAGATGTACAACTCTATGTTTAAAGACGCCAACTTCTAAATGTGCAAAATGGAAAGGGGCTGCTTGCCTAGGGCACCAAATTGACTAGAACCGGCCCTGTAGACACTCCTCCTCAACTTACCTGACCCCCACCACCAACTCAGCCTATTACCTACCCTTACGCCTATGCTCAGTCATAAAAACGTTTCCAGAATTTGTTGATTAAGGCAGCCCTGAGAGGTCGTCGACCTGGGGTCTGTTTCTCGAAAGCGTCTTTGCTAACGACGGTAGCAACGTCCTTCGTAAGAGCGACTCAACTCTCTCTCTCGACAGCGACGCTCACCACTAAATCCAAGGGAATGGTGTTACGTCTTGAGACGGTCTTAAGACGGTTAGCAACGTCAAGAATTGAGAAACGGACCCCTGGTTGATGCGACTGGTGGTGGGGAGAGAGAGAGGTCGTCGACCCCCGGACTTATCCACCTCACCTTGAGTGCGTTGCAATATGCGACCTTGCCTCCTCCACTTGCCTCCTCCACTTGCTTCTCGTCATGATGACATCACTGACAACAGCATTATATTTCAATATCTTGCAAAAGCTCAATTGTAGAGTCTTTTTCTCATTTGCAATTGGGATGGTGAATGAAAAACATTCCCTCAAAAGTTGTTGTGGCTAGGCTGACAGCTGGGAAACTTTATCGTTTTCTCCACGGAGGAGGGGCCAGGAGGCGGGACGAGGAGACAAACGCAAGTGGAGGAGGCAAGGTCGCATATTAAGACGAACTCCTTACCTCACCCCCCCAACATCAACTCCATGACCTATTAACCGCTGTTACACTTATGTGGCTGCTGGTCGAGAGAGAGGTTGACGATCACTACACACCTATCCAACCCTCACTTTACCACGCCTCCCATCCCACCCATTTTGAGAACATACTTTCAAAACCTATATAAAATGCATTTTGCAGTGCAATGCTCAACAGAAAAATGTCAATTTCCATAAATGTTCCAAAAAGGGATATACTGTAAGTCATTTTACAACAAAACTCTTCATAATACAGTATCGTATGGCAGATGCTGACCCCTGGCTGGACCCCTTTCCACCCATCATTTCCTCATCCCCACCCCTCCCTCCACAACCTATCAGGTTCCCACGCCCATGTGTGAGGAAAGAGGTGCTTGGTGGTGGTTAGTGGTTGGAGAGGGGGGGGGGGGGGGGGGGGGGGGGGATTCTCCCCTGCACTCGTATCCACTTATGTGGCAGGTGCTGGAAAGGTAGTTGACCCCTGGACCCCTTTCCACCTCATCTCCACCCCTCCCTCCACAACCTATCAAGTTCCCACGCCTATTGGGACACACATGTAGGACAACACAATGGTCTCTCAAATGTCTTGCACTCTTGCTCAGTGCATGCTCACACTGTGTGTTTCGACTTAAGCAAAGGGCTAGAACAGCCATCTCAAATATCCAGCTCATACGGAATATCAAACATGCACCCTAACCAGCTAATTTAGAGGGTTCGAATGGTCTGAGATACGGTACAGTGGCAGATATATGTACAACGCTTTCTTACGTCCAAGAAAGCCACGTAAATAAACTTTTCACACGAATGTTCAGGTGTACTAAGACTGCCTGGCCTGAAAAAAGTGCTTGTGTGCTTAATTTTATGCACAACTTGAATCAGCATAAAAACCTGTTTACGCATGGACTAATACATTTTAAATTTTAGATGAATGTGCATATTTTCAGATTTTTAAATATGCAAAGATTAATTTGAAATCTGCGGAAGTCATGATGTTCCTGGGGAGAAGAAACAACACTATGGGGGTTTAACTCAACACTATGGGGGTTTAACTCAACACTATGGGGGTTTAACTCAACACTATGGGGGTTTAACTCTACCCTCTACTACACATGATAAATTAACAAAATGCAACGCAGTCTCACCCCAAGTAGTCAATTTCTGACTACCTTGGACCAGACTGCAATTTTTGACGTCTTGGGTATTCCTTCCAAGTGACATTTTGACTATGTGGCCTAACCCTAAACCTATTCCTAAACCTAACCTCAATTACGTTATGCTGCCACAAGGGGGCGCCTTTGAGGACATAGTAGCAACATGGCTGTGTAGTGCAGGTAAAGGGTTTGTCCAGGGGTGGGGAACTTTCAGCTGGGACCCTTTTTTCGACATAAAAATATTTTCGAGACCCACCCCCTCCCATTTTTCCAAATGCAAAAACACATTTTTGCTAAACTTAAATATAGGCCTATATCACAGGAAAGGTTAATGCATTTAGGCCCACTAGCCATTGAAGTGGATATTTTTACTAACAATGTATGCTAAATGGTATAAAAGCATATATTCAAGGTTTTATGCAAACAGTCTCTTCTGCAGTACCTCCATGACCCCCTTTGGGTCCTGGCCCCTAGTATGGGAACCATTGGGTTAGGGCGCTGTGGCTAGTGGTGTTGGTAGAGAGGTAGCGGTTTATGAACTAGTTACCCCTTTGCGCATAGCCTATAGATGCTAAAACCTTACTGTCTCCATCCAATACCTAAAGCTTTCAGTAACGTCATAGCAATGTTGTTAGGATATCGTTGAGTCTTCTCTGCAAAGAGTGAATGGGCCGACAGTAGGTCTTTCTGTACAAAGAGTCATTGAGTTTAGTGGGTTGGGAACTACTGGGTATGCTGTAGCTGGTAGTAGATCAGTGGGAGGGAGGTCAGTGTGAGGGTTTAGTATCTCGGGGTTGTGAATGCACAAGTTAATCTGACACATATGGGCTCTCCATATGGTGCCAGGAGAACACTGTAGTAGTAGTAGTAGTAAAGGAGCCAGAACAGAGGATTTTGTGTGTGTGTCTGTGTGCGTGTGTGTGTGCGTGCGTGTGTGTGTGCATGCGTGTGTGCGTGCGTGCGTGCGTGTGTGTGCGTGTGTGTATGGGTGTGTGTGTGTGTGCATGCGTGTGTGCGTGTGTGTGTGCGTGTGTGCATGTGCGTGTGTGCATGCATGCGTGCTTGCATGTGTACTTGCTTGCATGTGTGTGTGTGTGTGTGTGTGTGTGTGTGTGTGTGTGTGTGTGTGTGTGTGTGTGTGTGTGTGTGTGTGTGTGTGTGTGTGTGTCTGTACAGGTTAAGCTGCCTCGAGCTCCTCACCACCGATGATGACGAAACCAAACTGGACATTGCACAGAGGTTGGCTGGACTGGCACGGACTAAATGAAGACAGCTACTGTACAGCTTTGCCAACTATCAACAGTGCACTGTGGAGAGAATAAACTGATGCAGTTGTGAATAAAACAACCCACAAGCAAGTTGTAAATTGTGGTTAGTTTTTACTGTAAAACTGGACAGTTGGCCGATTTTTGACACGGCAGTCTTTGGCAAGTTCCTGACTGCTGCAGTCAGTGTATGCCGAGTTGGCATGTGAGATATTGCAAGTTTAAAGGGACACTGTGTGAGATTTTTAGTTTATATCCAGAATTCATGCTGCCCATTCACTTAGGTTACCTTTTTATTGAATACTTACCACAGCATCAGATTCTAAGTATTCATTATGACAGGAAAAATTGCACTTTTCTTACATGAAAAGGGGGATCTTCTCCATGGTCCGCCATTTTGAATTTCCAAAAATAGCCATTTTTAGCTGCAAAAATGACTGTACTTGGACCATACTGGTTTTTGACCATTTCCTGCACAGTATCCCTTCTGTTTTGGCTCTATTGTGAGGCCTGGCTGGCACATTGCTGAATGCAATAATGCTTGACATTGAGCACTAACCTTGACCCTGTTTCTCAAAAGCATCATTGCTAACTAGTTAGCAACTTAGTAGGTTGCTTGTGGGAAATTGCATTGCAACCAAGTAAGTTGCTAAGTTAGTTACCGACAACACTGTTGAGAAATGCAACCCTTTACATTTATTGAATAAACAAACAGTCCATCCACAAAGGCAGCTCTATTCATCAACATTTCTGCATGCCATGAGGTCAGGGACATAAAAACATGCACATTTTTTCTTGGTAGCCCTTTGCACACCTTATTACTTCCCTTCTGATTGAAACAAATAAACACAATTTGTTGGAACTGCAACTATTTCATTTTATTAAAGGATCCGCATTAACTTATGCCATAGCTGCAGTTCGCTAGTCTTCCTGGGGTTCTAATTCCAAATACATGTATCACATGTCAGATTCATAACCATACAAATAGACATGGCTTGCAAAATAAAGAGTTTTTCAAAGATTCAAATGAATTAAAACACAAGATGATCTCAAAGGTAAAAAAAAACCCCTATCAATTGGCAGAAGTTTCATGGAGAAAGCAATGCACCCGCTAGAACTACTGTACCTTGAATCACGGCAATACCAGAGAGAGTAGAGAGAGAGAGGTTCCATTGGCCCATTGTTTCCAGGTTCTACAGTTGCAAGGTGGCGGGGTGGGGGGGGCAGACCTACGGACTGTTCTATTTAATGCTAGGAGCATTATGACACGCCCCTTTAGGCAGACCGGAACCTGCTCACATTAGGTGCCCATAGCAACCTATTACATTGGCATATCTCTATATACTTAAAGAATCTCTGCTTCTACCTTGATTCACGGCAATACCTTCTACCATACCTACCATATTTCTATCCACCCACCCTGCACTTAGCACACAGAGCACATAATACATTGCTGTACTCCTACGCGAGGCACTCAAGGTACACTTGCAAATGCACTGATGAATTGAAATGACATACCAAAGGGGCTTGTTGAATACACTGTGTCCTGAGCCGTTAGGCAATGCGCAAGCTGTATTCACTCTTCAAGGTTATTACAGAAATAAACGAATGCAAGTGTGTGTGTGTGTGTGTTGTGTGTGTGTGTGTGTGTGTGTGTGTGTGTGTGTGTGTGTGTGTGTGTGTGTGTGTGTGTGTGTGTGTGTGTGTGTGTGCGTGCGTGCATGCGTGCGTCTCTGTGTGTGTGTGTGTGTGTGTGTTTGTTTGTCAGTCTGTCTGTGTCTGTGTCTGTGTGTCTTTCTGTCTGTGTGTCTTTGTGTCTGTGTGTGTGTGTGTGTGTGTGTGTGTGTGTGTGTGTTGGGGGGGAGAGAGAGTTGCCATTAGTCAGGCATAAATGCCATGTGCATCTGCAAATGGCTCTCTGAATCGCAAAAAACACTAAGAGCAGAGGAACACATTGGCCAATAGAACGTGTCCTTGTGCGCAATTTGGCCCACAGTCGGAGTTAGAGCGTCATCAGTTTTACATCAGACAAGGAGACAGTGTGGGCCTTCGTACACGGTATTGAATTATGCACTCATCCCAAGGTTAGCACCGTGTAAATGTGAATGTGTTTGCTGCTGTGCCATACAAAGGTACAGACTGAATAGGCTGCAATGACTCTATACACAATGGAAAGCCAAACTGAAGATGTGTCGATATGAGCTATGGTACTCGTCAAACTGAGCTACCAAGCCATTTCCACTAGTGCAATACTATAGCACCCACCTGGGCTGACCTGGGACCAAGTTTTGTGTCAATAATATGAGCTAGCTATACCCATCAAACTGAGGCTATTATACTGTCAATGGGCAGCCAGGTAGGCAATACCTCTGACCACCATCCTACACAGTGCACTTTTAATGTTAGGTCTATGTTTTGACTATTGGTAGCTCATTTTGATGGAGCAGCCCGGCAATCTGATATGAGCCCTACACACAGGCGTGCCAGCGCCAGTGTTAATGGAGCGCTTTCAAAGAACGCTTTACCCAAGGGTGCACAGATGCATTTTGGCTTTTTTACATAATGAAAATCAACATGATAATTAGGCACAAAGGGATATGTACCAACACACTAATGCACCTGAAGACAAGGAATGGTGGTGATAAACCTTAATACATTTTGCAAAAACAGGTTAAATTCCATAATTATTTCTTCATGCATTTGCTTTGTGCCGGCCATGTCATACATAGCATTTTGAATGTGAAGAAAACTAGGACCTACTACAAAGCATTACCTGTTATTTTGACTGGCTTTCTATATTACTGAAAATGCCAATTCATATGGCATGCGGGTATAATGAATTCATCCATGCAGTCTTCAGGCCAGCCTGTATGGACAAAGTACTTCCATAAGTGTAACTTAAACTATTATGTTACATTCAGTGTTGTAAATAGTGGGCGTAGCCTGACATTTCCTGTTCTACTTCAACTCACGTTCCATTTGCCCACACGCACTCAGGACCAAGGACAGCGCAAGCGCGTTGCTTGGTGGGTGCTGTAGTTTTAATACGGGGAGATTACGGCATCATTTGACCTCGTGGCGCCATGTAAACTACTACTACCGTGAGCCTCTGTACTCCTTCAGGTTTTTTTTACGTATCGCACAATCGAATACGAACCACAAGGCGTCGTGGTAACCAAACTGGAAACTAAAAACCAGAACCCCTATTCTTGAAAGTTTTACGCATCTATACCAACCACGACATTCTGGAAAATGCAATCTTTACGCTTGAAACGTTTCTCGGGATAATCCACTCGAAAACCCATTCCCCTGTATATTTTATCTGTTTGAAACGGGTGCTGGCTTAAAAGGTACAGGCCAGTAGCCGTTTGTTTTTTTTTCTGCTCTAGATAAATGTAGACGAGAATGGATCGCACTGTCTAACTGTGGCGTGACTGCGTTTGTGGGTGCACCGTGAAGCAGCGCCGATGAAAGATCGCCCTTGTCGAAACTACCACTCGGCGGTATTCATTGAAAAATTCCCACAGACTGGTGCCAGCAGCCCACGAATCCGGATCGAGGTATGAGCCGTTCGCTTTATTATTATTTTTTCCAAAGCGCTTTTTTGACCTCGACCACGGAATCGCTCTTTGGCGAGGACTCTAATGCTTGGCTCGCCAGATATTGCGTCTATTAGAGGAGCTTTGTGGAGATGTTGTCTATATTAGTATAATCAGGATATATTAGGCAGTAGTAGTAAATGACAGTTACTAAGAGCATTTACTACAGGAAGGATTACGCAGCGTCTTAGCCTACAAAAGGAGTTGTAGACCACTATCTACCGGCGAAAGAGCAAACGTGCTCCTAGCAGCATTGGCAATTAATGTTCCCTTTATTTGCGGGGAAATGTTATAAACACTCAAATGGACGCAATTTGCTTATGAATGCAGGTCAACAATGCGATAAGTAATCCTCCCTGCGTCAAGAAGAGCCACAGTGATTCAGGGTTATGTGGCACTACACCGTGGACAAAATATATTGGACCTAACGTTGCACGAAGAGCCAAAAATGTCAAATGAGGTGTTGTACTGACGAGTCCAGGCCGACCTCTGAAGGGATTTTACGGACACCTAAGGATATCTAACCCGGTGATCATCTGGCTGCCTCCCGGGGTGCCTCACGGCTAGCCGAGGGATTCCCCCCTTTGCCAACGCTCCACTGCCGCTAGTGGTCCACTCTCACCCCCGGAGCTGATGGGCTTACGCCGAGAACTGGTCGGCGGAAGTCCCTCTATGCCGTTGCAGCAACTGAACCGTGGAGTAGCTAAGTAAAAGACAGAGACAGAGAGCGCGCGAGGGGTAAAACGCTACCGTTGGCTAGTCAGGCGTTAAAGCATGACGGACAAGACTGCTCCTCGTTGCCAACTACGCTTGGAATGGATCCACGGATACCGGGGGCACCAGTGCCGTAACAACCTGTATTACACGGCCGGGAAGGAGATAGTCTACTTCGTGGCCGGTGTCGGTGTGGTCTACAACACCAGGGAACACACACAGAAGTTCTATTTGGGACACAACGATGACATTATCAGGTAAGGAAATCTAAACTATCTGTACATTGACAAGCACGGGGATTCTGACTCTTTTGCCATACTCCTAATAGAGTCAAAGTGGGCAGAGTGGTTCTTGTAACGGACTACTCTGGCAGTGTTGTGTGTGTCCCGTTCTGTCATGGGATGTTGACATCTAAAACAGCTAATCTCGTGGTGGTAGGAGTAAATGTCTCAGTGCCCCCATTTACTGTGTGCTCCGTGCGCGTTTTTAAACGCCTTGGGAACTGTAATGAGTGATGTTTCTTCAGGGCTGCCGGGGTACGTTGGGACGAAGGAAGGCAGATCACAGCGTGACATTAAATGAGCAGTTGGGAATGACAACCACATGCCAAGCGCGAGTCTTTTGACCTTTCCGGCCTGCACGCGCTGTTCGGGTTGGCTTGAACAGTCTGTGGACTTCATAGCCTTCAGCAGTTGCGATTACTGCAAGCACCCATGTATATAGCAGAAACCATTCAGTTGTTCAGTTTAGCCTCATTCCATCTTACTTAACAATCTGTGATTGTATGAATAGTTCTTTCATTAGCTTGAGTTTGAGGCTAGACTAATTCATAGCAGGCTACCTGATATAAGGAAAGAAATGTCCTTTTGGGCCTAGATTGATTGTAGGGAATCAGGACAAAAAGACATCCGCACAGTAGAAATGTAGCGTTAATTCGACACGTACGTAGTTGATTTAACATCTTCCAGGAAGTATTTGGGCACATAGTACTGTCTATGAATTGAAATACCACCGTTGTATCATGTTAGAGAGAAAGGTATGTTTGTTGCCAGTCATTCAGACTTTTCTGTTTTCTGAATAGCCTGACAAACACGCACAAGGCTGTTGAAAGCGGCGCATGGGGCGCTGTCCATGGTACCTGGCTGGCTGCAGCTGTACCTAGGCACTACAGAGGATTTTTGTTACTAAAATATACAGCAGAAGCCCTCTTTTTTTTAACAGCAGAAGATGTTTATTTTCTATCAGAATTCACACATTTACACATTGTGTCACTCTTGGCATGTCAGGCAGTAAGCAAATGAACTAGGTTGTGGCATGCCGAGTGTATTCTTTCTTTCTGTGGATGTAAAATCCCCTTCCCTTTTTGCATACGGTAATGTGGTGTGGAGTTGTGTGGCCTCAGGGGCTGTGATGGTCTGATAAGATAACCAACTACGATTTTTTTTTGAAGTCACAACAGAAGTCTGCCTCTACCCAGAGCTGGTTTTACCAATAGGCATACTAGGCAATTGTATAGGGCCCCACCAAATCTTCCCTCTGTAGAAGCCCCCTACCAGTGGTGTAGTCTATGTAGAACGCAGGTATACGGAGTATACCCACTTCTAAATTTCAGGGATTTCAGTATACCCAGTTAAAATTGATTGATCCATTATTTTGAATAGCACAAATATATCCAGTATACCCACTTCAAAAATGCTCAAATATACAGTATACCCACCTTAAAAAAGTAGACTACACCACTGCCCCCAACTGTCAGCCCCATCATGGTAAATACCAGACAGAAAGGATCCATGAGGGCCCCATGCCCATATTTCACCTAGGGCCCCCAAATTACTAGAGCCGCCACTGCCATTGCCTCTACCTCTTGCTCTGTTCTGATTTCTTCTCTTCTCTTCTTTTCTCTTCTCTTCTCTTCTCTTCCCTTATCTTCTGTTCTCTTCTCTTCTCTTCTCTTCTCTTCTCTTCTTTTCTCTTCTCTTCTCTTCTCTTCCCTTATCTTCTGTTCTCTTCTCTTCTCTTCTCTTCTCATCTCTTCTCTTCTTTTCTCTTCTCTTCTCTTCTCTTCTCTTCTCTTCTCTTCTCTTCTCTTCTCTTCTCTTCTCTTCTCTTCTCATCTCTTCTCTTCTTTTCTCTTCTCTTCTCTTCTCTTCTCTTCTCTTCTCTTCTCTTCTCTTCTCTTCTCCATTGCACCCCGAAGCTTGCTGTAGTAGCCCGGTATATGGAGAGAACCGATTGGTCTCCCCCCTCTCTCCTTCCTATGTTCCATCCCTCTCTTTTCTTGCTCTCCTCCTCCTCTCCTTATGGTGCCATATCTCATGTTCTTCGCTCTCATCTTTTTTAATTTTCCCTTGGTCTCGGTCTCTGTCTCTCACTTTTCTAGCTTTGTGTAACGGAGGCAAACTAGCAGAGTGTGGTGGCGTGGAACGTTAGTAAACCTCCCTCCCTAAGCCTCATACAGTATATTGATAGCATTGAACTGTGGGACTGGTGGTTTAGCTCAGCGGTATCGCCAGAGAGAGTAGAGAGAGAGAGGTTCCATTGGCCCATTGTTTCCGGGTTCTATTATTGGGGGGGAAATCCCCCTTTAGGCAGACCTAGGCAGACCTGAGGACTGTTCTATTCAATGCTAGGAGCATTATGACACGCCCCTTTAGGCAGACCGGAATCTGGTCATGTTAGGTGCCCATAGAAACCTATTATGTTGGCATATCTCTATATACTTAAAGAATCTCTGGTACAGCTGTGCCTCCCATTCTCTAATAGCTGGAGTGTTGACTGTGCAGGAACACCTCAGTTTCATTTGCTTGCTTTTCACTTGAGTTTTATTTTGCTTCTCACTTTACTTGCTCACTTGCTTGTTTCTTTCACTTGCTTCTTTTCCCTTGTCTTGCTCTTTTTCTTTCTTTCACTCTCTTCCTCGCTCTCAGTGTCTCGCTTGTACATGCACCTACCCACACACAGACACAGGCAGCTATGCACAACACTACAGGCACACACACACACACACACACACACACACACACACACACACACACACACACACACACACACACACACACACACACACACACACACACACACACACACACACAGAGAGAGAGAGAGAGAGAGAGAAAGAGAGAGAGAGAGAGAGAGAGAGAGAGAGAGAGAGAGAGAGAGAGAGAGAGAGAGATACACATGAGAGGGCTACACATGTACACAGTTCCCTTAAATATGTATGAATGGGAGTTGTTATCACTTGAGTGTGTCTGGCCCAGTGGTGTAGTCTACATAGAACGCGGGTATATGGAGTATACCCACTTCTAAATTTCAGGGATTTCAGTATACCCACTTAAAATTGATTGATCCATTATTTTGAATAGCACAAATATATACAGTATATCCACTTAAAAAAAACCTCAAATATACAGTATACCCACCATAAAAAAGTAGACTACACCACTGACTCTGGCCTGCAGCGTACCCCTTGGCTAAGGCCTGCTGCACAACTCCTGTCACTTCAGTGTTAAATGCCTCTGTCTGACTTCAGCAGAAGTATAGCTAATCATTACAGTAACAAAGAGGTAAGCTGTACTACAGTAGGGATGCATGATACCACTTTCTTCTAAAAGTACGAGTACATTAATGTCTGTACTTGTCGATACCGTCTACCAATGTCAGTAAATGTATGAGGCTGCTCTTTTTTCCCCATACTGCTTTCAAGTCAATGGAACATGTCGAGATGTTGCATTGTTTCGTGTATATATTATCGGTGCCCTGCCCGGTTTCAAGTGTTTGAGTATGAGTATGAGAATATTGAGCAAGTATCAGGGGCGATACTGATACCGATACCAGTATCATTATCGGTGCATCCCTAGGCTAGTTGTTACAAATAAATGATCAAAAATGATTTCACTTATCACAAAAAATGACTATTATTATAGACCTGATGTTGGCGTTAAACGCACAATCATCAGGCCCACTTACAGTGAGCATGGGTTTTGCAAGACATGTACATGTCAATAAGGGATACTATTACATAATATAACTTATTAGAAGTCATAAGCACTGGTAGCCTGGCGACATGAAAAGTTTGGTGTGGAATAACACGCTTTAGATAGCTGAGAGTTGTGTGTGGCGCCAGAGCCCAAACTATAGTCACTATGCTTCAAATTGCCTCTCCACTGCCTTGGCTAATGACATGACTAGCCAGATGCTACTACTTCTTAGCCATTCTGCTGTCTCTCTTTACCATTGTTTAGCCGAGTCAAACATCGTCTGGTAGAGTAAGGTCAAACTCCACCTACCCAATGTAAAGGAGTGTGCTTAACTTTGGTGTGTTGTCCCCCCCTTCTTCTTCTCTTTCTTTGGCGTTTGGTGGCGTGTGCTACCGCCATTTACAGTGCTAGGGAACTCCACTCATTCTCAACTTCCACTGGTCTCCTAAAGTGAAGTGGATCCCGGAAAAGTATGAGCTACTCTTTCCAGTGTCTCTTGCATTATGATTGGTAGGACGAGGTTAAAGCCTGTGGTGATCTTACATAGAGCAGGGCTGACCAATTCACCAGGTAAAAATATTTTTGGGAGGGAGGCGGGTTCGTCTAGGCTTATCTACTAGGCTTAAAGGGACACTGTGTGAGATTTTTAGTTGTTTATTGCCAGAATTTATCCTGCCCATTCACTAATGATACCTTTTTCATGAATACTTACCACCAGTACCAAATTCTAATTTTTCATTATGACTGGAAAAATTGCACTTTTCATACATGAAAAGGGGGATCTTCTCCATGGTCCGCCATTTTGAATTTCCAAAAATAGCCATTTTTAGCTGCAAAAATGACTGTACTTGGACCATACTATAAAATATTTGTTTAATACTTCGTAAACGTTCATGTAAAGATCAAATTTGGCAATAGGCAGCCCAATTTCAATGAGCAGCATAGTTGCAGTACCTTTTTTGACCATTTCCTGCACAGTGTCCCTTTATTGTCATCAGTCCTCATAGAAACCTAATACTAAAGCTAATGCTAGTGCTAAATACCCTGTTGCCAGGCTAGCCTAGCCCCTTAAGACACGGCTTAATAAATTAGCGGTTACCAGAATGGCAATGACCAGACCTGTAATGTAATGTATTACTAAAGGCCCCTTGCACTGTCATGGCAGTGTAGTAATAGTAAGCTTAGTTAACTTTCAATGTCTATTACAGCGTGCCACTGGAGGTACGGCGTGCATTAAGGGGCTAGCAGAAGAGCAGATCATTTCCCACATATAATAAATAATGAATCACTTCAAATGATGAATAATAGCATAGATCACCTGCTCCAAAAGAACCGTCTTGTCTCGTGTGTATTTGCTTTTGCATTATCCAAAATACATTCCAAGTAAATAATTCATTAAACACAACTATTCACTATTTGCATCAACCATCACAGAGCTGTCACCGGAGTGACTGTCACTGCAAGCATTCAAACAACCTCTTCCCATACTTACTGTACAGTATATGCGTTTCTATTAGTTTGTGTGCGTTTTTTTAAGTTATTCATGGAGTGAATTGTAGTAATAAATTGTTGTAGGTATTCCGTAATGACACAAAAGTGTAGCTCCATTACACAAGTACCATCGAGCATCAAAGGTCCGCCAACGGAGAAGCTACAGGCATTCCAAGAGCTGCGTTGATATATGCGAATGGGTGTGTGTGTGTGTGTGTGTGTGTTTTTGAGTTCGTTCTAAGTAAATAATTCATTTTTCCCTGGAGTCGTTTAATTAAGTTGTTTCAAAATAATATTAACATGTAAGGCACAGTTATTTAGGTTGATGGTCCCTGAAGGATATACTATTCTTGTTTACTCCAAAGCCGACGACCCACACAAGTACACATACATATGCACACGCGCACGCACACGCACACACACACACACACACACACACACACACACACACACACACACACACACACACACACACACATACATGTACAAACATGTATGCCAGCAAGCCAATGCACTCCTCCATCTCTCCATTTGAACATTCATCTGGTCTGTTACTTCTTTACCGCAGAGATACACCAGCGGCGACGCGACTCAAGCGACAGAGTGTAGCAGCAAGCGATACGAGAGACTGAGGAGACTAGAGTATGTCCGTACAGGCAGAAGGCAAAGCAATCAACCATTCCCATTGGCTGTGGTCACTGACCTCTATACAGTCATTGGCTGTCGCGGCTTGTCGCCGAACCGCGTCATAAAAAGTTGAAAAGATTTCAACTTCAAATTGTCGCTCTCGTCGCGCAAATCGCTCTAGTCTCCAGAATCGCTTTTGTCTCTCGACTCAATGCAAAGTCAATTACTTCCGTCGCTCGACTCGCTCAGATCGCCGCTGGTGTATCTCTGCGGTTACTCTGTCTTTCCCTCTTCACTTTCATCAATTCTTCCTCTTTCCCCCTCTCCATCTTCCTCAGTTTTCTGTTTCGATCTCTCTGTTGCTCTGTCTTCCAGTCACTATCTCTCTCTCTCTCTCTCTCTCTCTCTCTCTCTCTCTCTCTCTCTCTCTCTCTCTCTCTCGTCTCTACTCCCTTTCCCTGTTCTCTTTCATCATCATTTCTCTTTCTCCCTCTCCATCTCTCCATCCATCTCTCTCTCCCTCTCTCTCCCCATCTCTCCATCTCTCTTTCTCCCTCTCATTTGGCTTGTACAGTACCCATTTCATCTGTGCTTCCTTGTGTATCTGCGAGCACACCAGAGCTGTCCACTCCGATAGTGCTGAAGTCATCAAGTCGCTGCCCCTGCCCTGCCGCTGCCGCTGCCGCTGCCGCCCACATGGCCGGGCCAGAGCGAGGGCTTAGCGCTTAGCGCTGCTCTTTTCTTTTCCTCTCTCTCCTGGCTATCACTCCCTCTCTCCCTCTTTTCCTCTTTTTTTATTCCTCCCACTCTCATATCTGTTGCCATCTTCCAGATAGGGCTGATCTTAGGGCTGGGATCTCTCTGTCTGTCTGTCTGTCTGTCTCTCTCTCTCTCTCTCTCTCTCTCTCTCTCTCTCTCTCTCTCAATTACAATAAAGTGCTGGGGGAAACCCTGGTTTTCTTTTGCTAGTGTTCTGTGTCTGTCTCTCGTGTTCCCCTCCAACTCTTCCAAGTCTTTCCTTCCCGTGTCCAGATGAGGTCTAGGACTGCTCTCTTCTTCTCTTTTACTATCGTTCCTCCTCTCCTTCTCTTTTCACCCCACAATCTTTCTTTGTAAACTACTGCTCACACGTCCAGATAGGGCTTAGGACGCCCCCCCCCCCCCCCCTCTCTCTCTCTCCCCCTCCTCCATCTGGGCTTCTCCTGGGACTCGATGAGGCGTCTTGTTTTTTTTTCTCCCTTTCACTGCCCTCTCTTTTCTTTCTCTTTTCTCTCCATCTCTCTCATACATTCCCACTCTCCTTTTTCATCTCTCTCATCTCTCCTCCTCCCCCCTCTCTCTCTCTCTCTGCCTGCTGGCCTCTCTTCCCAAGTTGCTCTCACTTTTTATTGTCTCTTCATCTGCCCATCCCACTTTGTCTCTCTCTCTGTCTCTGTCTGCTTGTCTACCCGTCTCTCTCTCTCTCTCTCTCTCTCTCTCTCTCTCTCCCTCTCTCTCTGTTTGCCTGTCATCTCGTCTGTCTCTGCTCTTGTCTACCCGTCTCTCTCTCTCTCTCTCTCTCTCTCCCTCTCTCTCTCCCTCTCTCTCTGCGTCTCTCTCTCTTTCTCTTTCTCTCTCTGTCTCTCTCTTTGTCTCTCTCTCTCTCTCTCTCTCTCTCTCTCTCTCTCTCTCTCTCTCTCTCACTCTCTCTCTCCTTCCATCTCTCTCTCTCTCTCTCTCTCTCTCTCTCTCTCTCTCTCTCTCTCTCTCTCTCTCTCTCTCTCTCTCTCTCTCTCTCTCTCTCTCTCTCTCTCCCTGTGCTGTAGTGAGGGATGGGGTTAAGCGGTGCCCGTGCTCCTCTATCTAGAGGTTAATGAGCTGCTTGTTACTGTACGTGTTTCTGGGTCTGCTCCAGCTCCAGCTCCAGCTCAGCTCACAGTTTTGACACGGGCGGCCAGGGCAGGGCAGGGCAGAGCCAGGCAGGGGAGTGGAGCTGAGACAGAGACATCTGATATAGACAGATAACCATGTACTTACAGTAAAGGATAACTTCAGCCAATTTCAACATGTAGTTGTAATGCTCACACTACCCTGGACTTGTCAGTACCTGAGATGTTTTTTTTTCTTCAGCCTTTTCCGAGATCTTTGTCATTGTAATGGGGGCAGAGTTTGTTAGGCTACGTGTTTCTGGGTCTGCTCCAGCTCCAGCTCCAGCTCCACTCACAGTTTTGACACGGACGGCCAGGGCAGGGCAGGGCAGAGCCAGGCAGGGGAGTGGAGCTGAGACAGAGACATCTGATATAGACAAAGAAGATAGGTCAGTGGGCTTCGGCGTTCAATTCAGTGTTTACGAAGGTGCTCTTTGGTTAGACTTTACTTGGAGTCAGGTTCTTAAAATATCCAAGGCACTCTTCTTCTTGGTTAAAAAGATTTTACACCTAATAAACTTAGCTAGATCATAGTGGAACTGGTTGAAATAGCCAACATGTTTCGGCCTTTATCAGGGCTTTAAGACATTTGATATAGTCTGATAACCATGTGTGTAGCCTCTTACTGCAGATGGAGTCGCCGGCGGGCCTATTCACTATTTGCTAAAAATACTCCACTACATCATAACAACATTGCTATGACAGTAAAGAGAGCCTTAAGTAACAGATTAAGACAGAGGCCTAGCCATTATAATTTTGGTGACAGTAAGGTTATAACATAGGCTCTGTGCTAAGGGGTTAATGATGTGAAAAGATGCACATCGCGAAACTGAGTTTCCACCCCTGTGGTGGAGCAGAATAAACATAAACAAGATTTAACCTGTTAAGACAAGGACCCTGTTACAGCAGTGACCAAGTCTTATTTTACTCCTCCCCTTGAGTTAAATAATAGGGTTTTACCATTCTCCTGTACTTTTGACTGTTCTCAGCTGGCGGCTAACTTGTCTCACAGGACTCAAACAAAGAAAGTAGATCTAACAAGAAGCGTCATTTTATTTCTTTTCCGGTATCCACTTTATGTCGGGTGAACGCCCCTTTAGGAGACCTTGGTTAGGAGACCTTCGGAGTCCTGAGGTTGAGAATAAATCAAGTCCCCTTAGCGCTGTAGATGGCGGTAGCGCACGTCTTGAGCAAACACCTCAAAAATAGAAGAAGAAGGAGGGGACAACGCCCCCTTAGGAGACCCAACTTGAGCCCACGCTTTTGCATTGAGTGGGCGTGGTTTGTGTTATAATTTCTCTTATCCAGTATTTTTGACTCAATGTTAACAGCTAGCTTGGAGGTAGAATTTGCACTGCCATACCCAGAGAACGGTTGAAAGTATAGGAGAATGGTAAAACCCTATTATTTAACTCAAGTGGAGGTGTAAAATCACCTCTGCAATGATGATCCGCGCAATGATGAATTCCCTGTTAAATCCATTGTATTGCAGTGTGGCGTTTCTGGCCACCCTTAATACTAACAAAAATGGATTTAAAAGGGGGTTCAGTGGTATGCGGCATTGCGGGTCGTCATTTCCGTTACGTAAACTAACACGACCTCAAGTTGAAGCTGTGTCGGCATTTGAGACCCTCCCTTGCAGCGTTCTGAAAACCCCTTTCAGATAAGTAAAATTAAGAAGACTTACCTGTACAGTCTGCCTGCGCTAGTAGGCTAGGTCTTGATGTTATGCAATTAGGCTATGTTATGTTATGAACACTTCCAGAATCATCCTTCTCTAGGAATATTGTTATTGTGTTTATGCTTGTTGTGTGTGTGTGCATGTGTGTATGTTGCACTTTCTCACATAAACCCCGACAATTGTTATTAGGCCCACCAGATTTAGACTTGATTTTTCTATCATCACCACCACCCACCATAACTTGTTTCTAAAATTTACAATAGCAAGATGGCAACGTCACGGTCATGAATCTAATACGTAACAGCACTCATACTGGCAGAGATGCAGCAGCAATGACCGTCCTCACTGCTCCCTCTTGTACAGTGTGAAGTACAGTATTCACACACTCCTCCTCCTCCTCCTCCTCCTCTCTCCCCTCTCTCCCCTCTCTATGCTCTCCTCTCTCTCTCTCTCTCTCTCTCTCTCTCTCTCTCTCTCTCTCTCTCTCTCTCTCTCTCTGAGTCATAACCTGCTTCTGAGTGTTTTGCAATGCCATCATCCATAGCTGGCTGGCTTTTAACCGTGGGTCGACCTCTCACTCTCTCTCTCTCTCTCTCTCTCTCTCTCTCTCTCTCTCTCTCTCTCTCTCTCTCTCTCTCTCTCTCTCTCTCTCTCTCTCTGTCCTATGCACTGCTCAGCATCAGCAGCACACCCACACACTCACACTAAAAGCTCCTGGGAGACGAGTCTCGACACTGCTTCGGGAAGCTTCACTGTTTTGCGTCTGTGGGCAGCCAGCAGTGGCTGAGCAGTTAGCGAGAGTTACTTACTGCAGGGGTCTTGGCAGGGCCACAGACAGAAATCACAGAAATCATGAAATGAGGATGAGTCATGTATGTTTGACTTAGCCTGAAAACGTATCGGTTGAGTTACTGAATTACTGAGTCACTCAAACACAAAGAACTTTCCAGATCCATGTACCTGTGGGCAGCCAGCTTTGGATGAAGAATGAGGACATGACTTGAGGGTGTTGGGGCGTATGCATAAAATGAATGATATCATGGATCAGGTTTAGTTGGCTTCACCTGAAACTCACTGGCTATTTTTTTAAAGTCAGGGATATCCTAGCTTGGCGAGTCGACGCACATAGTCTGGCAAAAGCAAGAACTCACCCGCGAAGTCCGTTACTGATTGGTTAAGGTAACACTATTCACACTTTTATTATTATGCTATTATTATTTGTATGCTTTTACAACACCATAGTGTAACAGTCATGCTAATAAAGCACAATTTGATTTTTTATCTGAATTCGGAACTCCAATGAATTTAAATGACAGAGTAGGCTCAGACCATCTCCCACCCTCCATGGAGACAGATTCCTCTTAGCTTTCGCCAGACTGTTTGACGGAGTCAGCAGTCGGCTTTTGCCCAGGCTAGGGAAATCCCAAAAGTTCCAAAGAATCTTCTAGATATGAGTGTCCCTGTGCAGTTGTCACTGAGTAGTTGGGGGGGGGTGCATTGGCAGGGGTGTAGACAGACATCATAACATGAAAATGAGTCAGGTTTGGCTTAGCCTGAAACTCATCAGTTGAGTTTCTAAATTAGCCAGTCAAGGGACCCAAAGGACCTTCCATATCTGTGTGCTGTTGGGCAACTTCGGATGAAGAGTTCGGAAATTGTCTCGGGGCTTACACAGAGATCACAAAATGCCTGCGATGAATCAGTTTTAGTTGGCCTAGCCTGAAACGCTTTGGTTATGTTTTTATTTACTACCGTAGTCAGTTCAACCCAAAGAGCCTTCTGGACTTGGGCATCTGTGGGCAGCCATTGCTGAAGGGTTTCTTGGCAGGGGTGCAGACAGACATCACTAAAATGCAATGAATCAGATTTAGTTGGCCCCAGGAACTCAAACCCAGAGAACCCTCCACATCTGAGCGTCTGTGTGCAGC
>NC_085857.1:11208030-11210530 GCF_034702125.1 Engraulis encrasicolus | reverse complement strand
CTGTCTGTCTGCCTGTCTGTCTGTCTGTCTGCCTGTCTGTCTGTCTGCCTGCCTGTCCGTCTGTCTGTCTGTCTATCTATCTTTCTGCCGGTCATGTTCCACGTCTGTGTTGGCTGCATAGGACCAAGCTGCCTAGGGCTCATCTCTTTTCTTGCTTCTCCTCTCTCTCCTATTTGTTATATGGATTGGTTTATTTTTAGTGGGTTTTTTTTTCCAAATGATTTGCTATCTCTCAGTCATATATTATAATGCCCTGGTCACCCAGGTGACGGCCAGCTCAGCTTCAGACTCACTAGCTCCCCTCCAGGTGTTAGTTCAGCTTGTGGGGCAAACGCCACATCGAAATAAAGCAAAGCAAAGCAAAGCGTCCCGCGCAAATCCAAAATAAAGACACAAAAGGAGAGGGTCCACAAAGGCCAAGGGTAGTCCCCAATAGTGGAGTGGCCGGTGCCATTAGCCACTCTGTGGCACCCCCGCGTACGTGTCATGGTCGGGCCGGTGGTCCTTTTGGACAACACTCATTAACTGATACACTCCTTGGTTAATTCACATTGCTGATAACTGATACACTTCGTAAATAAAGACTCCTTTGCTTAAAATGTACAAATCGGTGTGGTCTCCCTTAATGTTACAGCCACTAACGAGCCAGTGGTTGTGACAGTCGGCCCGTTGGTCCAACAGCCCACTAGTCCGGCGGCTTGTAGGTCCAGCAGTTGGCTAAGCATCAGTGGTGTAGTCTACTTTTTATGGTGGGTATACTGCATATTTGAGTTTTTTTATGGTGGGTATACTGTATATTTGTGCTATTCAAAACAATGGATCAATCAATTTTAAGTGGGCATACTGAAATCCCTGAAATTTAGAAGTGGGTATACTCCGTATACCCGCGTTCTACGTAGACTACACCACTGCTAAGCATAGAGGAGCATAACAAGAATCCCGTTGGTCCGACATCCCATTGGTCTGACAGTTGTGCGCAATGCTCAGGTGATGCTCAGGTGTAGCCTATGTGAACACGTCTTTTCAGACAAATACACACGCACAAAAACATGTCAGTGACGGTTAGGGTAAAGAATTGTTTTTGTTTGGGCATAGTTTGAACTTTTCAGTGAACTTAAAAGTGAATATGTATACAATTATAATGCTAAGATAATTGTATATTCACAGAACATGCCCTTGTTGACGGTCAGGGTTAGGAATTGTTTTGGTTTGGCTAATGGGATGGGATGCCGGACTAATGAGTTTTTTAAAGACCTACACATACGAGTCAGTGGTCAAATGGGATGTCGGAATTATGGGCTGTTGGACCAAGAACATAGAGCATGACACGGGAGTGGATTTTCAGTCCCGTCCCATCCCGGTCCCAGAAAAAAAAATCCCATCCCGTCCCATCCCGGACTGGAGTAAAAGAAACAAATCCCATCCCATCCACTCCTGAAAAGAATGTTTCCCAATCCTACCCACTCCCACTCAAAATCAATCCCACTCCCGTTTCGTCAAAAAACCGAGGCTTTTTTAATGAAAAAATAAGCGAGCATTCCCGCTCCCTTTCATGTATATTCCCGCTCCTGCCCGCTCCCATTCATCTTCATTCCCGCTCCTGCCTGCTCCCGTTCATCTTTAAAATTTGGACTCCCATCCCACGGGAATCCCGCAGGACCCGCGGGACCCACGGGAATTCCTGAAAAATGTGATCCAATGACATGGAACCATGCGAGCCATGTGCTCTCAGGTGTGTCTGGATTGGCTGTGCATCTTCAGCCTCGGTACACGTCAAATACGTGAGGCGCACGTTGTAGTCTCTAACACAGTTTTGCACAAAAGCTAAGATAACCTTTTAAATGAAGGATGAATTACCGCACACTGGTATCTTTGCTGGTAGTTTATTTGGTGAACAACGCGTTTCGCTGTTACTCCATCAGGTTCACTCTAAAATACACTAAGATAACCTTTCTTGTGTGCCGAAAATGAGTGGTCTTACGACGCAAATCCAAACCTTTAAAATTCACTGCCATCATATGTGAAATAGCTCGACTCGCTCCATTTACTCCGATTCAAGATTTTGAGAAACCACATGGATCGGAAGTGGAAGGGTGTTACATATGTGTCCCACTGGGCTCACCTGCTGAACTTTTGGTCCAGAGAGCCAGAGATCAGCTAGCGCCGCCTTGTGGATGGGATGATAAGTGTTCATGTAGTGTCTAACCTAAATGCAACCCTAACAGCCTCCCATAGATGTGGAGCATGGGAGGGTGAATAAACTGCACGATTAGTGATGTGTATAATTACTGAATTGAAGCAATAGCGGCACGAGAGAGGATGACTCCAGGGGGAGAAGAGAAGGAGAGAGAGAGAGGGGGGAGAGAGAGAGAGAGAGGGAGAGAGAGAGAGAGAGAGAGAGAGAGAGAGAGAGAGAGAGAGAGAGAGAGCACAAGTGCAAGAGAAGAGGTGAAGGAGTGTACTCGTGAGAAAGAGTGAGAGAGATGACAGCACTGAAAAA
>NC_085857.1:11193030-11203030 GCF_034702125.1 Engraulis encrasicolus | reverse complement strand
TTTTTGTTTTTTTTAAAACAAGACACTTGCTCCTTATTGCATTTTTGACTTGTTGCTTTCCACTTTCCGTTACCCTGTGTGTGTGCCTGAAGTAATTGTGCAAAATGATGATATTTACTTTGTCTTCCTGCTTTCGTTTCTCGATTCATGCTGTTTGAGCCACTTAAATAGACGTGCATGCAAATGAGGTATTTTTTAATGTTACACAACAGAAATGAACAGATGGAGGAAAATTTCTTTTGCTGTCTGAAATAACACTTTATTGCTTCATCATGTGGGACGTGCAGCTCCTTTTGCACATCTCATTAGTAGCTCATTGCTTAACCACATTTCATTACTTTTGAATACAATTCTGTTCATTCATACACATGAACTAAATGCAATCTATTTTATCAAATTTTGAAAACTCTAGGGAGGCGCTAATTTAATTTAGCAAAATGGCAACATACTCCGGTTTACCCTTGTGGTATCCATAGCCTGACACAATAGATCTGACATACAGCAAAATAATTGCATTCCGTGAACATAAGAAATATTTACATTTCCTACTTTGCTGCATATTTGTTGGATCATTACGTATTGCTCTTGGTGCTGAATGACAGCCACTGGAGTTTCACATAGTAGATATGTCATTGGGAAGACATTCAGTGCTTGAAGTGGAAAAAAAGAGGTGCAGGATCCTGATCGTCTGAAAATACCATCCAAAAACAAGTGCAGGAACTTTTCCGACTTTCCCATCAGTACCAAGAGTGACCATGTCCGTGACAGCAAAAAGGAGGACGTGCTTTTGGAGGGGGGTTTGGGGGCCCTCCCCCAAGAAAATGTATGTTTCTTAGATGCAATGTCATGCATTTTAATGCATTTGAATCAATTAGGCGTCCAGCAGTTGGCGCTGGTTTTCCAGGCTGCGTGTGGTGAGCTAGCTGCAGAGAAACACATGTGGGGGCTACCCAAGGGTAATTCTGGCATGCATGTGGTCATTGGTTATTTATTTTTTTGCAAGCCCAGGCTCAAGGCCACCTCCCTCACCGTACCGCCATTAAAAACAGTAGGAGGTCTGTGATCCTCAGAGGCCATTCTGCTGTACCCAGGCTCCGCCCAATTGGTGACGCAACACCTTCAGCTACACTCACTAAGGCCAGGAGCTCGTTCAGGTAGAATCTGGATCCCGCTACAGCGGGAACTCCACCCACTTTGTTGGGAACTAATCAACTTTGAGCATTTCCAACCGTTCTGGGTAGAGGCGTGTTCAAGGCAGTGACGTTGTTCAGCAGAGACGTTCTATTGGGGACTAAGAAATGTTTTGTTTAAACTTTGGCTCATCCTGTTCTGCTTTCGACCAGTAGCAAACCAAGGTAGGTGGGTCAACCATGCCGTTTAAGAATGTTAGTTGTTATGATCCTGGTCTGACCAAGTCTCGAAGAGATTTGAAAGTCATGATAATCAGGGAAATTCTGCTGTGCCACTGGTTCACAGATTATAGTGGACTAGTCACAGAGAAAAGATAAAAATGGAAAAAAAGTCTGCTTCAACCAGGATTTTTTTGCTTCCACTTTTTTATTTTTGCGTAATGTTTCGGATGAACACCCTTCTTCAGACGTTCAACTGAGACGTTGCGCAAAAAAAAAAAAAAGTGGGAGCAAAAAAATTGTGGTTTGAAGCAGACTTTTACATCTTTACTTAATCATTTGGTTGTCCTGCTCACACTATTCAAAGATTCGCAGGTAAGGCAATTTGTTTTGGATGTGCGGGGTGTTCTGTCTCTTTAAATGCCCCGTGCCTCTTCCAGTTTTGTTTATAGTCGCCATAGCAACCAATCAGTTATCAGAAATCATAACAGCTTTTCATCCTACGTCTGCATCATCCATCCTTCCCGTTTCTTACACACCCCATATGAAAGCTTTGTCTGTGAGTAATCTTTCTCTTTTATTCGATCTTATTCTTCTCAATCTAGCTTTAGAAATTTAGTGTCATTCTCATTATATCTTCCATTACACGTTTTTCCATCTGCTACTCGTAATCTCATCCTATCCATCTACCCGTTATGTTAGCCTATATCCCATCGTTACAAGATTCCGAAGACAACGAAATGGACAATTCATTAATCGGACTTTCAGTATATTGATTACTTTCTTGTTTACTTTCTTGTTTCTTTTGTTACAGTTTTACTATTTTCAAATCGCATTAAACGGAGCTTGGAGGCTACACTGACTCACCTAATTCCTACACATGTGAATGAATGAGTTTAGCTGGCTGTCAAAATCAAGTCACACGAAACACTTGAGGAGGGACAGCATACGGGGCTTTAAAGGGACACTGTGCAGGTAATGGTAAAAAAAGGTACTGCAACTATGCTGCTCATTGAAACTGGGCTGCCTATTGCCAAATTTGATCTTTACATGAAAGTTTACTAAGTATTAAACAAATATTTTCTTGTATGGTCCAAGTACAGTCATTTTTGCAGCTAAAAATGGCTATTTTTGGAAATTCAAAATGGCGGACCATGGAGAAGATCCCCCTTTTCATGTATGAAAAGTGCAATTTTTCCAGTCATAATAGAAACTTAGAATTTGATGCTGGTGGTAAGTTTTCATGAAAAAGGTAACATTAGTGAATGGGCAGCATGAATTCTGGAAATAAACAACTAAAAATCTCACACAGTGTCCCTTTAAAGGGGCTCCAGATAGGATTGAAAGTTAAATTAATCACGGTCCCGAGTCCACCGATGCAGTGGTGTACGTAGAATGCAGGTATACGGAGTATACCCACTTCAAAATTTCAGGGATTTCAGTATACCCACTTAAAATTGATCGATCCATTATGTAGAATAGCACAAATATATACAGTATACCCACTTCCAAAAATGCTCAAATATACAGTATACCCACCATAAAAAAGTAGACTACACCACTAAACCGACGCTTATGCGAGTCTTTAGTAAGTGAACGATGGCTCTCGTGATCACTTCCACGGTCCGCTGTCAGAAAACCCCACATGCGACTTTGTTTGACAGCGTCGGACAGAACGAGTGTCGTGAGAAACACTTTCCATTTGAAACATCGCTTTACATACCGTATTCAGATTTGTATCAACTGCTGGCATTCCGGGATGAAAAACAGCCTCACAGCGAGTTTATTTGAACAGCATTTTTTCATCACGGAGTAGGTTTTGAGACAGGCATGCCACGGGCACGCGTAAATGACGTCATCCTACCTAGTGCCTCTTTAAACTACCCTTAGACACAGAGAAAGCCATGTGAAGGAGTTTCAGTACGTACATGCCTTGCTCAAGGGCATTTCTTCTACGTATAGAGGAGGGTGCTGGAGAGAACAGATTTTTGTGCTACTAAAACCTGCAGATGGTTGTTTTGCTCACTCCCCTACAGTACATGTCTGACCAGCTGTGGGTATAGTGAAGTGGGGAGAGTAGAGTAGAGAGTAGAGTGCTTTTATTGTCACTATATAAATATAGTAAGATTATGTTTAGTAGCAACCCACAAATGCCCACAAAATAAAAGATATATTAACAGTAAATAAATAATATATAAAAATCCATAAAAATCCATGTGCATCTCACAGTATCGATAGTCCTGAAGTATTGAGGGGGGGCAGGTGACGTATTGAGTTCAAAAGTCTAATGGCAGAAGGATAAAAACTGTCCTTCATTCTCGTAGTGCGGGCACGCAGTGGGGGACACCACACCTGAGTTTCTGAGGCCAAGTTCAGCTCCCTCAACACACTAGCCTGATAATCATCGACTTTCAAACCTCGTCAAGTCTTGGTCTTGGTTTGACCAAGACCATAACAATTAACATTTCCCAAATGGCATGGTTGACCCGCCTCCCTTGGTTTTCTAATGGTTGTTTGCTTCCCGACAAAGTGGGAGGAGTTCCCGATTTTTCGGGCGCTCAGAAAGTACTTGCGTTGCTCTTGACCTGACTAGTAGCAATGCTGAAGGTGTTGCGTCACTAGGAGGGCACGGCCTGGCTATCAGCATAACACCATCAGGCCACCATGCTGAGGTCTTCAACAGCAGGTCTGGCACTGTGGCAATGGTTCACAAGATATAGTGAACAAGGTGCAGGACACAAGCAGAGAGAGTAGAGAGAGAGAGGTTCCATTGGCCCATTGTTTCCGGGTTCTATTATTGGGGGGGATATCCCCCTTTAGGCAGACCTAGGCAGACCTAAGGACTGTTCTATTCAATGCTAGGAGCATTATGACACGCCCCTTTAGGCAGACCGGAACCTGGTCACGTTAGGTCCCCATAGAAACCTATTATGTTGGCATATCTCTATATACTTAAAGAATCTCTGACACAAGGACACGTGGGGGTTGCAAGCCTGCCTCAAGGGTACTTCCAGTGGAGCAGGGTTATTTATGTATATTTCATTCATTCATTCATTCATTCATTCATTCATTCATTCATTCATTCATTCATTCATTCATTCGTTCAGTCATTCATTCATTCAGTCAGTCAGTCATTCATTCATTCACAACTAAGGACACGTTGGGGTTGCAAGCCTCCCTTTAGTGTACTTCCAGTGGAGCAGGGTTATTTATGTATATTTCATTCATTCGTTCATTCATTCAGTCATTCAGTCAGTCAGTCAGTCAGTCAGTCAGTCAGTCAGTCAGTCAGTCAGTCAGTCATTCATGTATTTATCATCTAACCGTGAGGCTGTAAGCCCAAGACCAGTTCAGCTCCCTCACCGTGCCACCATTAGATCACCGCTGAGAGGTTTACAGCAGTAGGTCTGCCATCTTCAAAGGGCATTCTACTGTGGCAGTTGGTTCTGCACCGCCATCCACCACCCACCACCCACCGTACTCACCGTACTCACCCACCGTACCCACTCACCCACCCACTGTACCAAGCACAGTAGCCTGTGGAGAGGAGTGACTCAGACAGGGATTGCTGGGTCACATACTGGTGCATCTCTCTCTCTGTCTCTTTCTTTCTCTCTTTCTGTCTCTCTTTCTTTCTCTCTCTCTCTCTCTCTCTCTCTCTCTCTCTCTCTCTCTCTCTCTCTCTCTCTCTCTCTGTCTCTCTCTCTCTCTCTCTCGCTCTCTCTCTCACAGTATGACTGACAGGACCCCCACGCAGGGTGCTTGTGTATCTTCTGAGTTTATATGTCCGTGTTTGTGTGTGTGTGTGTGTGTGTGTCTGTGTCTGTGTCTGTGTCCTTGTGTGTGTGTGTGTGTGTGTGTGTGTGTGTGTGTGTGTCCTTGTGTGTGTTTGTCTGCGTGCGTGCGTGCGTGCGTGCATGTGTGCGTGCATGCGTGCGTGCGTGTGTGTGTCTCCATCCGTGCACATAATGTGTGAGCGAGTGTGTGGGCATACATTGTAAGGAGACGAGGGGCGTTGTTTTGTTCTTGACCTTTTCCTGTGGAGTCTGCTCTGCATTCACTTGCACAGTGTCTGTCAGTGGTACTGTATGCTGAGCTGACAGGCTGGGCTGGTAAAGGCTTTATAATGACTTGTTTTTCTGCTATGAGTCACCATAGCCCATCTGTAATTTTTTTGGTTCGTTTTTTTTGTGTGAATATTCTGTCTCTCTACCCTTTTTGTATGCCTCCCTGCCTCTGTCTCTCTGTCTGTCTCTCTGTCTGTCTGTGTGTCTGTCTCTGTCTCTCTCTCTCGTTTTGTGCCATCATTATTTTTGAGCCCTATCTCAAGCCTTTCGTAAAGTCTTCACGAAAAAAATAGAGTAATTTTCGTGGTGCATTCACGTTATTGCCCGCCTTTCGTAAAGTGTTCACGAAAATAATAGATTCATTTTCACGCTGCCTATTTACTTGAATTGCCCCACTGCTGCTATGGTTATCCAAATGTCTGCAGGGGCGGGGAGGGGGTGCTGACAGAACACTACTGATACACTCGGGACTCACTAATTCGACGCCCTTTTGGTACTTACGCCTTATGTCCCCTAAACCTAAACTTAACCCCAACCTTAACCCTACTTAACCCTAATAGGCGAGTGCATTTATGACTTAACCCCAAAAAAATTCTAACAAAAGGTTTCTCAGTGGTTTACAGTACTATCAGATGTACTTAACAACATACTAAAAATCTGCCAAAATCTGACTTCAGGAAAGGCCTCATTTTCAAGATGGCCGCCGCCGGGCCCTGAAATTGACTCAGGGTTTAAAATTGCATTGAAATGACCAGGAATAGTGGTGTTTGATGCATGTTTCAACCTTGTAATGTTGTAATTAGATTATGTCCTTGATATATATATGGTTATTAGTGCAGTTTGCTGTTAAAAAATCAATTTACAACTGTATGGTACTGTAATATTAGACAAATTTGGCCTAGCGGTTAGGCTTAATAGTGCTAACCTCTTCTTTGTGTGCATTTTAGTTTTTTTTCCAATTATGATTTATGTTTTACATTAATATACATGTTTTGCATGTGCATGTTTTAAAATGTATTTATTTATTTTATTTTGACAGTAATGATCAATGGTAAAAAGCAAGGAATCCATACGAAGGATTCAAAATTTCACTTTTCACTGCCTCCCGTGTAGACAAGACATGACAAACATTAAAAGTGCATGACATTATAACATCTATGTGCACAGGCACAACCAAAAATACATCTTAACTTATCTTAACCTATCCTAAGTACACAAATTACACAAATTCGTACAGTAGTCAGATCAGGTATTAGTACCAGTAAAAAACAAGATTGTGAGCACAAGACAGTTTATTATGTATTTGTTTAGAGCAACAGGTATACATAGTACAGTTGTATGTGGGAAAAGTCTTTTCTGGGGGGTCTGAGAGCAATTGTTCTTTGGAAAGATGCAGATTTTTCCGGCAGCGTGTTGGGTGCAGAGAATAACTCAGCATCCTTACAGTCTGTTTGAGACTCTGGTGGTGCCAGAAGAGAAGCTTGTTGAGTGGCTTGCATGCATCACTATTGTGATCACTTTGTGGGTGGTGTATCCAAACCCATTCAATATGGTTGTGATGAAGGGGAGTAGAGTTGCCCAGCCGAGAATCGAAACTGGACCCTCTGGGGTAGTAAACTGGGGCCCTGACCGCTACACCAAAGAGCCAGGCTCGTTGGTGTGACAGTCAGAACACACCCACAACCCTAGTGATGGTAACTCCATCACACTGCCTTCCCCTTCAGGAAGCGCACTTGTGCACTTCACACACTTCATGGTGTCCCTCATGTAACTGCCCGTCATACTTCCCCCATCCAGTGTGCCCCATCATCAGTGCTTCACCCATCACTGGGGTCCCTCGCCACGGGGTTACCAATCCTGGGTGTCCCTCACTTGGAATTACGGCTCACACGCAATGCGTATGCTTCTGATGGCATCACACCATCCCACTTCTGACACCATTTGTAGCGAAGGGGAGTAGAGTTGCCCAGCCTAGAACCAAACCCAGACCTTCTGGGCTTGTAAACTGGGGCCTTGACCGCTACACCAAAGAGCCAATCTCGTTGGTGTGACAGTCAGAACACACCCTCAACCCTAGTGATGGTCACTCCATCACAATGGTAGCCAAGCTAAACCATACCCTGTGCCACCAATGCAAAAAAGTGGGAGTACAGTTCAAGTACAAGTACATCAAGTACAGTTTCCTAAATGGGCGAGAATTCTCTTTTAACTCCATTCATTTTCCTTGTCTCCTAAAGGGGCATGGTACAGGTACACAAATGTGGTCTTAGAAATGTGGTCATGATGGCAAAGCACTAGCCTCGATTGTTCAGGAAGTTGAGACACTGTTGGTCCAGAATAGGTCATCACTGATGTCCAAACCTAGCCAGGCCGTGCCCTCCTGATGACGCAACACCTTCAGCGTTGCTTCTAGTCAGGCCAAGTGCAATACAAATATAATTTCTGAGCTCCGGAAAAAAACGGCACTCCTCCCACTTTGTTGGGAAGCATGCAACCATTAGCAAACCAAGGGGGTGGGTCGACCATGCCGTTTGGGAAATGTTGATTGTTATGCTCTTGGTCAGACCAAGTCTTGAAGAGATTTGAAAGTCAATGATAATCAGGCCAAACCCACATCTCATCTTTGTGCTGCTCAAATGGTCTGCCTCTTTCCTGTAGTGTGCCTTGTCCCTCTTGGTCGTCTGTGAACTTAACAAGATTGGAGTGGTACTGTAGGTTGACGTCCAGTCATTTATTAGCAGGGTGAAAAGCAGAAGGCTGAGCATGATTGTGCTGTGACTCAGTCTTGACAAGGTGGTGCTCCTGCCCTGCCTATATCCCGGGGCAAGCAAGGGGCATGGACCAGGTGGGAGTACTGCATCCATAGGGTAATTCATTGGTTGGACATCTTGCAAGGCCACTCAAATTGCGTTTGGATAGCTACAGCAGCTCCTTTTACTTTGTGATCTCTGGCTCCATCAACTCTAAAACCAGCCGGGCCTTCTCTTGCTTGTATCCAAGTCCTACAGACTTTGGAAGATGAAGCAGATTCTTGCCAAAGAGTTATACATGCATCGGTAGCATCATAGCTTGAGTGCCTTTCATTGGAAGTATGACATAACTAGCAATTCAAAGTACTTCATAATGATGGCCACAGGTCACATTCATTTCAGCAGGATGGGGAATTCTTCGGCATCATGTTTAGCCAGTTACTATGATTTAGCCTGTTACTATGATGCTGCACAATATTTCAAGATCAAGTCAATCTGGTCAAACTGCTCATATCTGTGCTATTTCAGCGCTGCCCAAATTTTGGAAACTCAATGCACTTGACACACACCATTAAGAATATGGCTCACACTTCAGCTTGGCCACGAGTCACGATGGAAGTCATGGATGAATTTCCTGTTTGTTTCATGAACACATTTTGTTCCAAATTCAAATTCTTCAGCACGACTGAAGAGTCCAGAGTTTAATATTATTGGGATCAGTATGATGTGGATAATTCTAAATTAATTCCCAAAATATTATTTTAATTTACTTGGTCAAAACAAACATGAACCACCACTTTCAAGGTCTTTATAAGGCTACGGTCATCGGGCCTACATACAGTATAAATAAATATATATAATACATAAATAAAATGTAAAAACATACATATATTTAAAGTAAAGTGAAAATAATCACAAACAAAGGGGATAGCAGTACTTAGCTTACATACAGTATGCCAGAGCAGATTTGGCTAATATCACAGTAGGCTGCCATCAATCAGAACAAAATCAAAATGCATTTATAACCATTCCTAATATCAGGGAAATATTCCTACTATTACATGGTAAAAAAAACATATCAAACACCTCTATTCCTGGTCATTTCAATGTCATTTTATGGCTTCAGTCATCTCTTGTCTATCCATAGGCTACAGGAAGCAGTGAAAAGTGAAATTTTGAATCCTTCGTATGGATTCCTTGCTTTTTACCATTGATCATCACTGTCAAAATAAAATAAATAAATACATTTTAAAACATGCACATGCAAAACATGTATATTAATGTAAAACATAATCATAATTGGAAAAAAAAACCTAAAATGCACACAAAGAAGAGGTTAGCGGTATTTAGCCTAACCGCTAGGCCAAATTTGTGTAATATTACAGTACCATACAGTTGTAAATTGATTTTTAACAGCAAACTGCACTAATAACCATATATATATCAAGAACATAGTCTAATGACAACATTACAAGGTTGAAACATGCATCAAACACCACTATTCCTGGTCATTTCAATGCAATTTTAAGGCCAGAGTCAATTTAAGGGCCCGGCGGCGGCCATCTTGAAAATGAGGCCTTTCCTGAAGTCAGATTTTGGCAGATTTTTAGTATGTTGTTAAGTACATCTGATAGTACTGTAAACCACTGAGAAACCTTTTGTTAGAATTTTTTTGGGGTTAGGTGTATTTTTCTCATAAATGCACTCGCCTATAAACCTAACCCTAACCCTAACATTAACCCTAACCTTAACCCTAACCTTGACCCTAAACCTAACCCTAAATTGCTTGTTTGAAATGTTTGATTACCATGTGACGGTAGGCTACCGAAAGGGC
>NC_085857.1:11178030-11180530 GCF_034702125.1 Engraulis encrasicolus | reverse complement strand
GTTTCCGAGTGATATAAAAAGTGTATATCGTGATATAAAAGTGTATATCGTGACCTTTCTCCTATATCGTTTATATCGTGATAGTAATTATATCAATTTTATACAATTGAATATCTTTGAATTAGATTTCATGTTATCACAATACACACTATTAGTTAATGTAACTGTAAAAATAAGAATAAAAAGACCCATTTTAAGGAAAGGTTGTTTTGCGACATGAACAAATAAAGAGCAATTAAAGAGAATAACTGAAAACGTATGTGATTGTGCTATATTGTGATATAGTATATCCTTATCGTGATATAAAGTAATCCATATCGTGATGTTTTTTTTTCCATATCGCCCAGCCCTACCTTCACAACATGAAACATTTGAAGTCGGCGCATAAAACACATGTCCATTCTCAGTGCCCGACATCATGAGATGGAAATACTGCCACAACGCTGCATGCTCCCATGTAGCAGTGTCACCTTGCCCACCTGGAGAGGAGAATGCGCTTCCGTGTGTGTGTGTGTGTGTGTGTGTGTGTGTGTGTGTGTGTGTGTGTGTGTGTGTGTGTGTGTGTGTGTGTGTGTGTGTGTGTGTGTGTGTGTGTGTGTGTGTGTGTGTGTGTGTGTGTGTGTGTGTGTGAGAGAGAGAGAGAGAGAGAGAGAGAGAGAGAGAGAGAGAGAGAGAGAGAGTCCTTAATGTGGTGGTTTGTGTTTCTACCTATATAAGAAACCTCTTCATTAAATCCTGTATAGTGTGCTGTCCACTCCTGCAGTATAGTGTGCTGTCCACTCCTGCTGTGCTGCTGGCTGCTAGCATCTGAGTCAAGAGGGGCTACTTCATGAATGCAAATCAGTCAGAGGCCTGTCTCAGTAACCTCAACTCAGAGTCATAGTGAATTGCAAATAGAGTGGAATAATACGCTCTCTCTCTCTCTCTCTCTCTCTCTCTCTCTCTCTCTCTCTCTCTCTCTCTCTCTCCTCTCTCTCTCTCTCTCTCTCTCTCTCTCTCTCACACACACACACACACACACACACACACACACACACACACACACACACACACACACACACACACACTACAATAGTATATTATTGTGGCCTTGATAACTCTCAGCTGTATCGAAGATGAATAGCACATTATTTATTCACGCTCCGATTTATTCATGGGCGACAGATCCAAATGTCCAAACTCTTCAGTTTTTACAAGTGCCATTATTAATTCATGTTTCTGTCAGAAATTGAAGGTTTAGATGTGTGAATGGAGAGCAGATGGTCTGGTGAGTGGTGAAGAAATAGCCAGTAGCTGTGTGTGTGTGTGTGTGTGTGTGTGTGTGTGTGTGTGTGTGTGTGTGTGTGTGTGTGTGTGTGTGTGTGTGTGTGTGTGTGTGTGTGTGTGTGTGTGTATGTGTATGTGTGTGTGTGCCTGGAGAAATGGAGACACAGAGTCAAACCGACACTGAGACTGTGTGTGTGTGTGTCCCTGTGTGTTCTTAAAAGGTCAGGTCAAGAGCCAGATTTTTTGCGTTGCTCAGAAGATGTGGTACGATTTATAATAATCTACTGGCATGGAAAAAGAAATTTTATTTCGCTCCATGCCCCCCACATACTGTACTAAGGGCATGCGTGTCCACGTGGACCCAGGTTCGAGTCCTGGCAGGGTCACTACCCAGGCATTCCCCAGCTCTCTGTCCCCATTCACTTCCTATAGCTCTTCACTGTCTCTGTCAGAAATAAAGTCCCAAAAATGTCCCTTAAAAATATCTTTAAAACAAAGAAAAAAACAATGTCAAAAACTCATTTCAGAAAATAAATTGACAGTAGAAACACCATCCCTAAATTACAATTTAGGAATAAATAGAGCACTGTACTTCCGTACTGTATTAATTAATTAAATAACTGAGTACAAAAATACTGACGTCTTTACCATATGTGCCGCGCTCTGAACCCCAGCACTACATGTCGGCTTGAGCGAAACGGAGAAAATCGCGTACAAAGATCTATTTTTAGTTTTAGGCGATTTTCTTTTTTTTGCAGAATGTTGGTGTTTAGGTCACAAAGAAGCTGTTCAGTGCAGCAGAAATTCACATTGGTTTGTTTAAAGGCAAACATTTTGGCACTTAAATAAATCTTCAGATGTTTTATATGGGCGTGGCCTACTTACTTCCTACTTTGAGGAACAGAGGAGAGGCGGGTTTATCAACAAGCAAGCATGACTTGTGTTTTCATCACTGAGAATGGACAAAGCAAAACGGATTGTTTATTATGCACATTAGTGACAAAGAAATCATGTTCATAACTGATGTCATGAAATGGCATTCTGCTGTTGTCGTGACAATGGGTAACAAAATGTAATCTTATTAATAAGTAGATTCCATATCTGAGGACAGTATTGTAATGTTCTTATTCTAATGAGGTGAGTTTCCTGTTGGTGTCTTTTCTAGATATTCGACATCTCCTGGGATCCCTTCCTCCCACACAGACTGGTGAGCTGTGGAGTCAAACACATCAAA
>NC_085857.1:11153030-11163030 GCF_034702125.1 Engraulis encrasicolus | reverse complement strand
GTCCATGATGACCAATAAACAAAAAGTACATCCTCGGGGGGCGTTGACAGGCTAGGAGGAGGCCAGGGGGGCGTTTTTTTTTGGGGGGGGGGGGGTGGCATAGTTGGAACTGGCATAGAGGGACGAATCTGTTGTCCGCCTGTCGGCCTTGTTATCTACGCGGTTCACCTTGGGCTCTCCAGTTTTCTGTGTTATTTGCCATCTCTGACAATCTTCTCATGTCTCTACGCCTCCGGTGTTCGATGTTAATACCTTGGGGTTACCTGAGGGAGCTGGGACAGGTATAGTGCTTGAAAGTGATGTCACTTCCCCCGATTTCATGGGACCTCAACAGCATTTTTAGCTGAAAATCGTAGCATGTAATCCAATGGCGGTTTTAAAATGATATTTCGATCCCCTTCGAGTTGTGCCACGATCTCCATGTATGTTGTTTCTGATATTTTTCGTTTCATTTTTCGTACGAAGCCCCAAACTTTTTAGAAAGATGCGTTTCTTCACATTTTTCATGCAGACGGCCTTGGAAGAAAACATTGATACTTCTGCATGAATAATCTTTATCTAGCCTCTTAAACAGCATATTTGTAGCCCAGCGCATGTAATGACTGAGATCAGAAGATATTTACCCGCTACCATGTTGTTAGATGGTCAGCTTAGATCCTGTGAAACTAAGGGGCGGGACTTTCAAGCTCTATTGCAGTAGCCCTGTCTGTTCGTCTGTCTGTCTGTCATTCTGTGTGTCTTTCTGTATGTCTGCCTGTCTGTCTGTCTTTCTGTATGTACTGTATGCGTGTTTCTTCGTCTGTCTGTCTTTCTGTGTGTAGGTCTGTGTTTGTCTGCCTGTCTGTCTGTCTGTCCGTCTGTCCGTCTGTCTGTCTGTCTGTCTGTCTGTCTGTCTGTATATGAAGAGTTCAGATGCAAAACCCCCTAAGTGCCATTTCAGAAAATAATCTTAATTCATTTTTATTTAATACAAAGCTATCAAAATTGCATATTTTTTTATTTTATTTATGTAATATAACTATTTATATGTATTATCAAGTACATGAATGTAAACCAAACCAACAACGGGGTTCTCTAAAAAATATAGAAGTGCAGGTCTTCAGAAATGGAGTTAGGGGGTTTTGCATCTGAACTCTTCATATACAGTAGGTCTGTCTGTCTGTCTGCCTGCCTGTCTGTCCGCCCGTAGTGTGTTTCCGTCATCTGCAGGGGGCACCAAACACACTCCGATTCATACGTCCAGTCTTTGGCAAACACATACACACACAGTACAGCTAGCGATGGCCAGAGGACCAGATGGACATTTCTGATTGCTCTTCTTCAAGCTTGCTATTCAAAGCAGCTACTTCAAAACTTGACAAAACGGTTAATTCCTTCCTCCCCCCCTCCCTCTCTCTCTTTCTCTGTCTCTGTCTTTCTTTGTCTCTGCCTCTTTCTGTCTCTCTGTCTCTCTCTCTCTCTCTCTCTCTCTCTCTCTCTCTCTCTCTCTCTCTCTCTCTCTCTCTCTCTCTCTCTCTCTCTCTCTCTCTCTCTCTCTCTCTCTCTCTCTCGACCTCCTCCACCTCTCTCTCTCTCTCTCTCTCTCTCTCCACCTCCGCCTCCCCTTCTCTCTCTCTCCTCCTCCTCCGCCTCCCCTTCTCTCTCTCTTTCTCTCTCTCTCTCTCTGTCTCTCTCCACCTCTCCCTCTCTCTCTCTCTCTCCACCTCCTCCACCTCTCTCTCTCTCTCCACCTCCTCCACCTCTCTCTCTCTCCCATCTCCCTACAGGCCTCTCCATCCGTAGCGTGTGTTGGAAGGCGGACCGCATCTTGGCGGGCACCCAGGACAGTGAGATCTTCGAGGTGATGGTGCGTGACCGGGACAAACCCCTGCTGCTGATGCAGGGTCACAGTGAGGGCGAGCTCTGGGCCCTGGACATACACCCCAAGCAACCGCTCGCCGTCACCGGCAGCGACGACCGCTCCGTCAGGTGAGTGTGTGTGTGTGTGTGAGTGTGCGTGTGTGTGTGTGTGTGTGTGTGTGTGTGTGTGTGTGTGTGTGTGTGTGTGTGTGTGTGTGTGTGTGTGTGTGTGTGTGTGTGTGTGTGTGTGTGTGTGTGTGTGACAGTGGGGGGGAGCTCTGGGCCCTGGACACCGCTCCGTCAGGTGGGTGGGGGGACACCGGCAAATACAATTCATTTAGCACCAACTACCAACTTTGTTGATTGCACCGCATAAAACTAAATATTATCAAGCTTATTTTTCAAATTTCAAGTAAAAACAATTAGTCAATATTGATTTCAGTAAAAATTACCTAAGTACTTGTTGTGTCATGTTATGTTATGCTGTACATGTTTTATCTCAACTTAGATTGTGTTACATAATGTTACATGGTATGGTGTTGTGTCGTCTGGAGTGACATTGCATTGCCTGGCATAACTTTAAGTTGTGCTGTGTTGCATTGTGTTCCCTGACGGTGTGTTTTTTTTTAGAAGAGACAGATATTTCGGTTTGATGAGATGTTGCAGTGAGCGTAGTCTGAAACATCTGTCATGCCATGCTTTTCAAATTAACCATCATCAGATTTCAATTCCAAAGTGTGTCTTCTCACCACTTGTATGTTGTCTTGTGCAGCCGTGGCCTAGTGGTTAGAGAGTTGGTCTTTCAATCTAGGGGTTGCAGGTTCGAATCCCACCTGACCTCTCCCTACACCTCCATCCATGGCTGAAGTGCCCTTGAGCAAGGCACCTAACCCCACATTGCTCCAGGGACTGTAACCAATACCCTGAAAAATAATAGTTGTAAGTCGCTTTGAACAAATGAAAGCGTCAGCTAATGTAATGTTATGTTGTGTTGCGTGTGTTTTCCAGACTATGGAGCCTCTCAGACCACACTCTGATCGCCCGCTGCAACATGGAGGAGGCCGTGAGGAGCGTCTCCTTCAACAACGACGGCTCGCAGCTCGCCCTGGGCATGAAGGACGGCTCCTTCACCGTGCTGCGCGTCAGGTGACGGGAAATTACAGTATTAATGTCCAAGGTTGCTGCAGCTCTTCTTCTTGTTCTTGTTCTTGTTCTTGTTCTTGTTCTTGTTCTTGTTCTTGTTCTTGTTCTTGTTCTTGTTCTTGTTCTTCTTCTTCTTCTTCTTCTTCTTCTTCTTCTTCTTCTTCTTCTTCTTCTTCTTCTTCTTCTTCTTCTTCTTCTTCTTCTTCTTCTTCTTCTTCTTCTTCTTCTTCTTCTTCTTCTTCTTCTTCTTCTTCGTTAAAAAGCTTTGGGCTGGAGACCTGAGAACGTGAATCAAAGCATGACGTTACATGCATAAAGAGAAGAGGGGGGGGTGAACTTTCTAACTTTCTAAAGCCCTGATGAAGGCCATTTGCAGACCAAAACAGTTTGGCAATCTTAAAGTGTTTATGAAACGAAAACAAACGGTCATTCCCATTAAAGACTTGTTTTTTCTGATAGCATCGATGAGACTTTGAACCCAATCATCCCGGAGGAACTTGTGAAAATGGCAACTCAAAGTGTGAATTCTGTGAAATTTGGTGTGACTAATGAGCTGGGCTGTGACATCAAAGAGGGGAGTCCCTGGTTTGCTAGTATGGTGATCTGAGAAAACACCACACATTTGATGGACCCACATCTTATAAAGGAACCAAAATTCTGATACAAACATCAGTGTGTCGAAAAACCACACATCCAACCTCATGAGAAAAAACAAAACAGCAGCACAAATCTATTTCAGAGGCACTGATACATCTGCAGAAAGTGACATGTCTGACAGGCGAAGTGACGATTGTTGACATAGCCTGACAGTTCGTTTTGTTTATGGTTACGGTTGCTAAGGGCGCTTTGCCATGACCCAAAGATGACATGGCGTGTGTGTTTGTTGACAAATGGGGGGCATTTTGATTCAATTGCGCGATATAGTGTGATTGAAATGCATGTAGGCTACATGCAAAAATATCATCAACTAGAGAAAAAACAGAGGTATTAGGCTGTTGGAAAAATACCCTAGATAGCCTGAGTCCTCAGCATATTTTTAGCGTTTATCATTATTATTATTTTTTGTGCTCAAAGTCACAGGCGTCGCGTGTCCCTCAGCCTGACTCTGAGGACGAGGTGTGTCCAAACATCAGCCACACGTGCACCACAATACTAAAAACAAACAATCAACGCTTCTAAGTAGGCCTACACTATGTGCATCTCCGTTTATTCGCTAAGCAGTAGCCCAGTCTGTGAGTTGGCTGTCCTCGACCGAGAGCACCACGCTGATGCACGGATATCCTCCCAAAAAGAATTTATTGACCAGTTGAATGGCAATCAACAAAAAGTGCATATTCCGAGAGCATTCGCATCGGTTTGGCATGTAATGTGCATTACCCTTTCCTGAAAACAACATACAAAGCAGATGGACAAGGTAAAACGAGTAGCCTAAAGCAAAGCAGTGCACTCACCTGTCTTCGTGCCCGAGCAGTTACAGGGGCAGTTTCAGTCTGCACGCCAGTGATGTCAATTTTTGGAACTGCTTGAGGCAATAGCATTCCCTTCAGTCCAACCATGCCCACGATCTCCACATTTGTGGTGAAGCTTGCTTCAAAACCACACATTGGATCCACAGAGCCCTAGCTTGTTTTAGCCTTCTCCTTGTCGGCCACAGTTCCATCATTCTTCACAGAAGGGAACTTGTGCAAAGATATTCCTTCTGTCAAGTAGCCATTTTTGCAGCTGGCACCGTTCGGCCCTCCAGCAACACACTGGTTGACACTGCGCTTTGTTTTGGTACTAGCCGCCATTGATCTGAACAAGGTGGAATGAGGTGAACTCACCCCTTCTATGTCACGCATATCATTTGCATAAAATTTGCATGTCACCAAAAAAAGTAAACATAACACTTTTTGGGAACGTTTTAACATGACTTTTAGGACAAAATAGCACCCAGACAATATCCCATTTTATTCACAAGGCTTAGAACTTTCAGAATCTGTCCTGGAAATGGTCAAATTCCTTTACTTTGTTTTCGTTTCATAAACACTTTAACATGTTCTACAATGAACTAGCTCAGTTTAAAAAACACTTTTTAACAAAGAAGAAGAGTGCCTTGGATATTCTCTAAACCTTGTTCTGATTGAACCTTGTTTTGATTTTGATCCTCAAAAGCAGGTCGTCGGCGTAATGGTACCGTGTCTTAGCCACCAATGATGCGTGGGCTGACCCGAAGTAAGCGGGCGCTTGCAGTTAACCGCAGTCGACCGCAGGCACGGGTTGTTTTTTTGTCGACCCGCGCATCACTGTTAGACACCATGTACCCGCACTCACAAAAATGCTGACCCTCTTCCTACTGTACCTCAGGGACATGACGGAGGTGGTGCACATCAAGGACCGCAAGGAGGTGATCCACGAGCTGAAGTTCTCCCCGGACGGCGCCTACCTGGCGGTGGGCTCCAACGACGGCCTGGTGGACGTGTACGCGGTGGCGCAGCGCTACAAGAAGGTGGGCGAGTGCAACCGCTCCTCCTGCTTCATCACGCACCTCGACTGGTCCGTGGACAGCCGCTTCCTGCAGACCAACGACGGCGCCGGGGAGAGGCTCTTCTACAGGATGCCAGGTGGGTTCAGTAGTCATTGGGTTTCAAACGAAAGGGCTTCCGGTACAATGCAAGATCAGATCAGATCAGAACTCTGGAGAGAGGCTCTTCTACAGGATGCCAGGTGGGTTCAGTCTTCATTGGGTTTTCAGGGTTTTTTAATTCATTTTCATGTTCATTACAGTCTTTTCCTCTCAAGGTCCCACCAAATCATTTTAAAAGGCTGTCTGTAATATGTACATATTTAATTTTATGTATTTCTTATTCCATGACATGTGTATACTTGTCTTTTGCCCACAGCGGGGAAGTTCCTCCCCAAGGAGGAGGCCAAAGGTATCCACTGGATGACGTGGACGGGCGTGCTGGGCCCGGAGGTGAACGGCATCTGGCCCAAGTACTCCACCGTCAACGACATCAACTCAGTGGACGCCAACTACAGCAGCGCCGTCCTCGTCACCGGAGATGACTTCGGCCTCGTCAAGCTCTTCAGATTCCCCTGCCTTAAAAAAGGTCAGACCCTAATAC
This sequence comes from Engraulis encrasicolus, assembly GCF_034702125.1. Lineage (NCBI taxonomy): Eukaryota > Metazoa > Chordata > Actinopteri > Clupeiformes > Engraulidae > Engraulis > Engraulis encrasicolus. Next base: position 11,156,941 of record NC_085857.1, on the reverse strand, counting down.
ACGCTTTACCAAGGTCTTAAAAACTAGAACAAAAGTACATAGGCAGGCATAGCGGGTGCCAGTCTGGTCAAGCTCGTAAAGCCTATAAATGTCAAATGTCTAAATGTCAAACTAAAGTCTACAGGCTGCCAGTCAGTTATTAACAGTGTTGCGCTGGTCAAGCTCCCCAGATAGCCTGCCTTAAAACCGGTCAGACAAAGCAACCACTAGTTACTTAGGCACAGGGTATTGCAGCTGCTTGTGCCTGTTAAAAGCACCATGGATGAGGGTCTAGGAGCTAGAGATGGGATTTATGGTTCTCTGACTGGATCATAGTGACTCATTCCTTTGAAAGACCAAAACGGCCTGTTTTGAAAGGTTTTTAATTATTTATTCAGTGTTAAGAAGAAAGCACTTTTGACTACACCTCTCGTCATTTTTTCCAAACTACAACTGATTGTCCTCCTCCTACTAAAAAACGTTTTTGCCTCTCTCTGAGGCAGACATGTTTGTTTCCCCCAAATTAAAGTTTGCATGTGAATGAAAAACGAACGAAAAAATGGAAAAGAGTGGCTCCCAACTGGGATTTGGTTCCCATCATTCACGTCTAGGAGCCGTTCAAGGAATCCATTCATTCACGAATGTTGCAACACTAGTAGGAGCCGAACCACATTCTTCCTACCGGTGCGGGATTTAAACCTTCAATTGTTCAATCCCAAGGCCAAGATTCCTGAAGAATCTTGAAGATACCATCATCCCATGGCTCCCTGCTGTATTCACACATTCCTCTGTTCTGTGAAGCATTGTAATTACATAGTCATGGCTAATTCATTTGATTTCAACAAATGGTTAAACTATTCATATTTCTGTCCATGAGGTCATAATAGAATGAAAAAAAATGTAAAAGAACATGACTTAACTCAAATTAAGTCATACGATTGTAATTAAATTGCTGACAGTAATAATCACAACATGATTTGCTTGATTTCTGTCTGGACAAATAAAGAATCACTTTCTTCTCCTCTTCTTTTCTTTTCTCTTCTCTTCTCTTCTCTTCTCTTCTCTTCTCTTCTCTTCTCTTCTCTTCTCCTCTCTTCTCCTCTCTTCTCTTCTCCTCTCTTCTCTTCTCCTCTCTTCTCTTCTCTTCTCTTCTCTTCTCTTCTCTTCTCTTCTCTTCTCTTCTCTTCTCTTCTCTTCTCTTCTCTTCTCTTCTCTTCTCTTCTCTTCTCTTCTCTTCTTCAACCTACAGCGGCCAAATTTAAGAAGTACATCGGGCACTCTGCCCATGTGACGAACGTGCGCTGGTCGCAGGATCTGCAGTGGGTGGTGAGCACAGGCGGTGCGGACCACTCCGTATTCCAGTGGAGGTTCCTGCCCGAGGGCGTCATGAATGGGGTCCTAGAGCCACTACTGCAAGGTGACGATCACAACTCACCACACACACACACACACACACACACACACACACACACACACACACACACACCCTCGTACACACACACACACACACACACACACACACACACACACACACACACACACACACACACACACACACACACACACACACACACACACACACAAACACACAGTCCCACTTGTACACACACACACACACACACACACACACACACACACACACACACACACACACACACACATATATAACATTTCACCGTCATGAACACTAAAAAAAACCCAAAGGGGTCATAAGCAAAGCACTGGAGCCTCTACTGCAAGGTGACGATCACAACTCACCACACTACATAATATACAGTAATAAGATAGTGAAAGTGAAGTGAAAGCCCAACTCCCTTTGTCATTGTGACACAGCACTCCACAGCACATAAGTGCACACTGCACACAACGAAATTGCATGCCTTTCCCGTGCAAGGGGGTAGCCCCCAATATTTCACCATCATGAGCACTAAACAAGCCAACAAAGTTGTCATAACCAAAGCACTGGAGTCACTACAGCAAAGTGAACACATCAGAACAACATACACTGACAAATTCAAGAAAAGTTGTAATATATGCAGTAATATACAGCCAATAGATTCTGCCCAATCAGCTGGCATTACATGCGGTGCCGGAGACACAAGGTGCTGCAAGGCGATGGCCACAGCATTAGCTCAGCAATGCACTGAAACATACCAACAAAGTCAATAATATACGCCTATAACAAAGTCAACAATATACGGTGGACAGAGTTATTGTATACTAAAACCAATGAGAAGACAGCAATAAAGAGTAATATTATAGTGTCATGAGCCGGGAGGTGGAGGAGCCCCTCCAGCAAGCTGAATCACTCACTACACCACAAGCTCAGCAATATACTGCAAACAGATGCAGCTCGTTCATCATTGTCATTGCCTGGTGGTACACAATATGTTTAGAAATTATGTATACAAAATATGAAACAAAACAAACTGATACAAGCAGAATGTACCTTGTACCAATCAATGTTAGTTAGTAATACTGATTCTGCTCTGCAAAAAAAAAAAAACGGTAACTACTACTGTAAGTACATTATTTTTACCAAAAGTATGAAAGGCCCACTGGGATCTAAATGTTCCAGAATTATTGGACATCGTATGTGAAACAAGTTCAGTAAAGAAAAAAAACACGTACATCTGTCTCAAAACTATTTTGGGTGCAGGGCTAGCAAAGTCACATGGAAATTGAAAATAAAGTCCGTGACACCAGGCTCCCGTTTCTATTCAATTAATATTAAATGAAAAGAAACGGGAGCCTGGTGTGCAGACTTTATTTTCAATTTTCATCGTATATGAAACCCCAAAAAAAGAAATAACTGCAATGTAGGTTACAGCATCCCCTAAGAGTGAAGTAAGGCCACTGATGACGTTTGGCTCTTATTGTGATTTACCATCCTGCCAAGACGTATAACATATTGCGTTGCCCTGCAGTAATAGGGTAGACCAAGCCAACCAACACACACCCACACTGTATGCACAGAGCAGCAGGAAAGATAGTAAGTCTGGAACCATAGGGGAGAAAGCAATTCAGTTTAAAAGAAACAGATAGGCTTTGGCCATAATAATAATAATAATAATAATAATTGTATTTGTATAGCACTGTATCATACAAGGCATGTAACTCAAAGTGCTTAACAAATGGGAAAAAACATCATTGTTAGAGGTGGATTTAAAAAAAGCGGTAGAGAGGAGAGGCAGAAATAGCAGGAAGGCAGAGGAAGGAGAGATAGATAGAGATTGTAGAGACATAAGTCAGCGTAGGTTAGGACCAGGATTCTTAGAGACGTAAGGTCCATAGTGGCTGTGTCTAGCGTAAGTCATAGATAGTCCCGCTGAATTTGGGCGCTCAGATGCGGCCCCTGGTGGCAGCAGGGGTGAGGGAAAAACTCCCTTTCGCTTGATTCATAGTTTGTAGGGGGAAAATCTCAAAAGCTCAATGAGGTCTGAGAAAAAAACCCGCTGGAGACCTGGGTTTGATTGTAGCCCGCGGTCATTCCCATATCCTCCCCCTTCTCAGGTTGCGTTCGGATCGGAAGGCGTTGACTCGATGACTCCCCCCCCTACATACTGTAAACAGGTCTCGGATCAGACAGGCGAAGTTAGCTGATGAGACGGCCGTTACGAACGAGACGAGAGTCTCAACAGGGTACCTGAAAACAAACATGGCTACCACCCAAGCTACTACCTTATAATGGTCTTTATTGAGAGGCAGGTGGCGCACAGCATTTTGGGTATAAGGCAGCTCTAAGTCAGCATCTGATGTTGCCCTCAAATATCCCCGTTACGCCCACAATTGTAGTTAACTGCCGAGGGAGGAAATAAAGCAATTTTTCGTTTTCGAATGACACTCTCTGACTCGCTGTCCAGTTAGCTCACTGGAAGGACAGCTGCCTCAGTCTCCCACTCACTTCCTCCTGTCACACTCTCCTGTCAAAA
>NC_085857.1:11138030-11148030 GCF_034702125.1 Engraulis encrasicolus | reverse complement strand
TGGGCCAAGCCCTGAGCCACAATTATTTTCACAGCTGATTGCTCCAGCTCAAGCCCAACACTATAGCACAGTAGCCTATGTCCAGCCATACTGACGATACTGTCTGTTAGGGTACCGTACATACCAGCACACGCAATCCTCCCTATCTTACACAGTATGCTAGAGCTCATATTAGCATTCAATCAGCAGGAAAGTACGATGTGACATATTGTAGCCTAGCCCAGTGTTTCTCAACAGGGATGCCGGGGCACAGCTTTCAATGTTTTGAAGTGCTTTAATTTAATGTAAGGTTCATTTACTCTGGAAATGCCCGTGGAAGTAATTGAAACATGAAAAAAATATGCCAAATCGATTATGGCGAATTCGCTCCGGTAGCACTGGTCGCGCACCCTCCATAGAGAATGAATGACTTCCGTCGCTTCATTCGCGTTGGTCGCTCCCGATGTACACGGGGCATTACAGGTACAGTGCTGATGGTTACAGTAATGATTCACATACTGCACACACTGATAAGCACACATTAATGACCAGGGTTCCCAAGGGTCATGGAATTTCTGGAATTTCATGGAATTTCATAAACGTTTTTCCAGTCATGGAAAGTCATGGAATTTTACCATTTTACCTTTACAGTCATGGAATATCATGGAATTTTCTTTACATTTGTGCAGAAGCAAAAACTTTTTAGTTTGGTGTATAACATTGTTTCTTACTGGTTATACTATAACGCTTTGCCAGAGACGGTTTGGATCCTCGCTGTGATGTGCAACATTCTAGAATGCAATGACCCCACATTAGTCTGGCAGTGGCTCGGCATCGGTTCTAGGGGTGAAGATCATCTTCAGTTTTCACGCTTTTTTAAACTTTTTTAAAGTCATGGAAAATCATGTGATTGTATATCTGAATTAGAGTGGGAACCCTGAATGGCACAAGTGCTCTTTAGACTGATCATGGTGTTTTCACACTTTTTTTTATCTTGTGACAAAGCCTTTTAGCCCAAATGTGTCCCATTGAAGAGATATTGCTGTCAAATGTGCAGTAGCTACACAAGCCAACCCACTAATAATACTTTGAAAGCCTTTTCTTCAGTTTCCATATTGACATAGTTACTGCACTTTGGCTTTTTTAGGGCAGTATTGTCTATTATAGTGTTTCCCAACCTTTTTTTGTATCTCCTAAAGCCTTTTCGTCATACCATAAATATCCCCTCAGTCATGGCCGAGTCTGTATCCCAATGTGACTGCTCCATACATGTTATACATTTTTCCACACAACCCCTGAAGTGTGTGCACATGCCTGCCCCCGTTGTGCATGACGCTCATTTTCACAACTGATTGGCAAGCTACCGTGGCTCAAGGCCAATGCCCTAGCCCGTACCACTCTAGACGTACACACTGTAGTATACTGTGTGTGAGGGTGCATGTATTTTTGCTTGTTCCTTTCAAAGTTCAAGAAGCAATACTGGTGTGGGTCAGTGATCTCACCCTACAGTGTTCCAGGGACTCTGCAAGTCCTCCTCTGTTAGTGTAGGATGCTCAGGATGCTAGTATGCTGTTGAGGCCCAATCACTGTTACTGTAAAAAACTGTTGGTGATTTTGTGAGACTGTGCATACATGCATGTGTGTGTGCGTGCGTGTGTTTGTGTATTTGGTGCTTGGTGTTTCAGTGTATGTGTATAATGACTTTATGTCTGTGCTGTAAACACGTGTTTTCATTCTTCTAAATGAAAAAGACATTTTTAGCCAATCAGAGTGCACAGAGTGAATCTCCTGCCTCCAGACACCGTATGCTGCAGGCTAAAGACAGAGATTTGAGCTCCACCATGGTGATGTACAAGTCAGGTTCAGTGTAGTGTGAAATTGCAGTGGATGGGATGTAAATGCAGTAATGTACGTATGTGTTGTCAGGCGGTTTCTCAGCCACTGTGCAAAACAGGGACCTTCAGAGGGAGGGCATTTTACGGATTGTGTTCTTTTGTTGTTGTTGGGGTTTTTATGGGGAGGGGGGGTGCTCCATCTCGTCACTCTCTTGTGCACTGCTGCACTGGGTTGTGTTTCTTGAAATCATGGTTACTAGACAGTTTGCAACTAGGGTAATTGCCAATGGGAAATTGCATTGCAAACAACTCAGTGTTTACCAGAACGGCAACCCACTAAGTCGTCATGTGTTTCACATTCCAATGTTCCTAATCCTATACATATACTATATAGTTTACAATTAGCACAGGTTGGAAATGAATACATAAATAAATAAATACTAGGGCTGGGTCTTAACACGATTAATTTTGATAACTACTTACTCAAACATTAATGCAATTTTAAAAATTAACTCATTTTAATTGCATTATAATATAGTTACATAGTTACCTGATGGTGTACAGCCTGCTGAAATTGAAAAGATTTCTCTCTTCTTTGAAAAATGAACAGTATTTTGTTGATTAAGCTTATTTATTTTCATTATTCAAAATCCATGTGAAAAAAATATTTTTCACTGCTCTCAAGTCAGATATTTAAATGTGATTAAAATGCAATTCATTTCGATTAGTTAATTCCAAAGCCTCTAGTTAATTCGATTAAAATTTTGAATCGGGTCCCAGCCCTAATAAACAAAGATGCTGATGCATACTAAGTGATATTGATTGCAAAATTACTTAGCAAATTACAAAAACTACAGACACAAGAATTATATACTGTAATAGTATTTATTAATAATAATAATCAAAAAAGAATAATAATAATCATAATAATAAAAGAAAAGAAATAAACATTTGGTAGAAATATAAAGTTTGAAGTTTGTGTGTGTGTGTGTGTGTGTGTGTGTGTGTGTGTGTGTGTGTGTGTGTGTGTGTGTGTGTGTGTGTGTGTGTGTGTGTGTGTGTGTGTGTGTTTTTTTTTTTTCATCCACACTGCATCCAAATTTTGTTCCATCGATGGCCAGAATGTCCTTCTTCATGTCTGGCTCCCATGCTAGAGTTTGAGCAGCTTCCATTGCCCCGGTTGCCTTTACAGATGTTTGGTTGCGTCTGTCAGTCATGTCTGCATCAATTGTTTTTGTTTTTCTTCATTTTGTTGTCGTCCAGTGTAAGCCAAATGGACCACTGAAATAAAAAAGTAAAGTTTTTAGTTTGTACAGTAGAATAAAGACAGTAGTTGTTGGATCATAAAGCACTCATCGACTTGTCGCATAGTAGCTACAGTACGCTGTAAAGCATTTCTCATTTTATTACGAAACTATTAGTACCAAAGTACAATACACACCTGAAAATCCCTCTTTACAGAAGGTCCTCACAGAACCACAAGTCGTCGGGTTCCCTGTCTAAGCTGTACGCTTCCTTCATCCTTAGCGCCCTCTTCTGGGCCCGTTTGGCCTCCCACTTGAGCAAGGAGCTCTCCAGGCGCTGCCGCATCTCCTCTGCCTTCACCAACGCCTTCCTCTTCTTCTGCTCCCTTTCTGATCTTAACAGTATGTCTGTACTGAACCCTGATAAAACAATATAAAAGCCTTAGTCCTTAGTGCTTGAATGCAACAGTACAGGAATTTTATTTTAAACAAAATGAAATATAGTCATTATCATTTGACTACAACATTACATTAATTTTATATTTAAGCTACTTTGACGGTGAAATGTAAGCTCCATGTGAGATCTTTTGAGATAAATAAAATATATTTACAACCTGAGTGATGGAATTATAAAGCACTTGTAATGCCTAATATACCATGAAAAAAAGGGGTATTCCCTATATCTTACATGGCGCGTATAGCTCGTCCCCCTCCTCCTGCTCTCTCTTGAACGTCTTTTCGATCTTCTTGCTGTAGTAGTTCTTGGCTTTCTTGTTCATCCACTTAAGCACCCTCCTCCTCACGCTCTTGTCATTTACGTTCTCATAGTCAACATCTGCTATTTCATGCTCTGATGAGGCGGCCTCAGAACGGCCATCTCCCTCTTCACCAGCACTGGCGTCTGAAGAGCAGGCCAAGAGGTTGACTAGAGAGGGACTCTTCTCCAGGGTCCCCAGGTGCTCCTCTGTGCCATCATGCAGGAGTTTGTCCCCTTCCACTTCTTTAGCTGAAACATCTTTGTGAGCCTCTCCGTCCTCCTGCTCTCTCTTATGGGAGGCATGTTCCACCTGCCTGTTCTCCTTTGCCATGTCTGTTGGCTTATTCAACAACACTCTTGGCTTCTCGTTTGCGTCCACCAGTGTATTTGTTCTCTTTGGTGTTGTGTTGTGTGGCGTTGTGGCGTTGTGGTGATCTTCCTCCAAAGTGATGGATTCCAATCCATCATCATCATCCACCACAAACTTTGTCTTGTTGTCTTGAATTCTATCCGTAGATGCTCTCTGATGCCCTGGTGTCATAGACTGTTGCAGAGGAGAGACAACAACCTTCCTTTTTGTGGAACACAAAGCTATGTCCCCAAAGTCAAGCTGGGGACTCACCTGTTTCCATGATTCGCTTGGTTGTATGAGCAGTTCGCCCTTCAGGCTGTCCCACAACCCAGATCTCCCGTTGATTTTCACCTTCTCTGCTGCTGTCACTTGACTTGTCTTGTCTTGCACCTCGCTCATCATCAATGCATTGGTGACCACCGGAGCCTCCACATTGCCTGTTTCCTTGTGGTCCTCGCTGCTGGGGGGGCACCTCGTTGCACGCAACGTTCTGCGATCCTTCTCATTTTTCACCTCGTCAGGATTTTTATTATCACATTTCTTTGTTTTCAGCCATTCTCCAAACCAACTGTCTGTTGTCTGGCGTGTTCCAGCGATTTGACTCTGCTTGTTGTTGTTGTCTAGCCATGTCATAGCTGCTGCCTTTTCTGGCACCTTTGTCTTCTCATCAACAAGTGCGTCTTCGGTTTTCTTTAATTGGGTGTAGCTCATAGTATTGTCAAGTAATCCTCTTGGTTTTGTTCTTTGTCTTCCCAGTTCTCTGGCCTGCTCCTTTGGCTTACTGACATGAACCCCAAACATCTCTTGCTTTCGCTGGTTTCCCATCAACTTCCTCTGATTGTTACGTCTGAGCTCACTCCACCATTCCTCGCTTGTGTTTGGCCATTCCATCTCTTGTTTATTGACCTCAACGTCTATTTTTTTATTAACAGGATTTCTCACCTTTGGTGCTACTGCCATGATTTTGTCTGATTTTGCAGTTTGCTCTGTCCGATCGATCTGTTTCTCCTGTGGCTCATGTCTGCTCTCCTCTCTGTTCTGCTGATGCCTGCTGTTAATGTCAGCCCGTTTGTCCTCTTTGTTGATATTACTGAGCCAGTTATCATTATGCTTCTTGTGTTGAGGTGTCTCTGTATTTTCAATTGTTGATTCTTGTATCCTTCGCCTTCCTGCTACCACGGTGGCGGCGGCGGTAACACTTTCTGAATCCAGAAGTTGTTTCGTCTTGGATTCACACAGCCAGTCCATCTTCTGATGGCTTCTCTGGCTAAATATTGTCTGTTTGGTGTCTTGTTTTTTCACCTCTAAAAGCCATCCTTCTTCGTCAGCATCTTTTGCGTGTCTTGTTGTTGTATGTCTAGATCTTAGACTCATACCTTTGTTGTCTTCATCTTTCGTCTTCTCTGGTTGGTCGACCAGACCCTGCAACATTAGTATGCTCTCCTGTCTGCTCTGCTGGCGTCTCTTGTTGATTTCAGCCTGTTTGTTCTCTCTGTTCTTGACGGCCATATCTCCAAACCAGTCATCATCCTCCAGGTCCTTGTGTTCAACAAGTTCAAGCTGTGCTGTCTTTTCTGCTGCCAGTTCACATGTCTTTTGCCTTCTTCCTGCCACCACAGGCCTCACTTGGCATCCTGAATGAAGGAGATCTTTCTCTGGGTTTACGTCACACAGCCAATCCATACCTTTGCTCGTGACCTGTTTGGCTTCTGGTTTTTTACTTCCTTTGTCAGCATCAGCCTGTCTTGCCATATTCCTTCTTGTTGGTGTTACCATAGTGATGTTATTTGTTTCTGTCTGCTGTGGCTGCAAGCCTTTTCTCTCCTGTTCTCTTTTTTGTCTGTAATCCGTCAGCCATTCCATCCCACACTTTTTCTGGCGCGTTGCCTGTTTTGGTTGTTCGTTCTCCCCATGGCTTCTATTCTCTTCACCACCTGTATGTACTGACACCTTGTTCTCAATTTGAGGAGGTGTGTCTTTAGGTTCAACTGGAGCATGTTTTAGGCTTTCTTCACTTTCTGCTATTGTTATTTCACTTCCTTGTATTGGTTGTTCTTTTTCCATCACTGGCTTTTCCTCTTCCGGAATTTCATTGTCTTTCATGATGTAGGATTGACTTTCCACTTGAATGTTTTGTCCATCTTGAAAATCTACCTCGGTGTCTTCTCTTTTGTCTACAATTCTTTCAAAACATTCAGTGGTCATCTCTTTCACCAGCCCAGTTTTCTCATTGGTCTCTTCCATCGTCATAGTTTCTTTCTCGCCAGACTTGGATGGTATTTCCACTTGTGTGAAAGCCTCTCGTGTGATGTTCTCCACGTTCTCCAGCTTTCTTTCCTCGCCTGTCTCTTTGCCGACGACTATTTCTTTCTTCTCCGGCTTGGTCTGAATTTCCGCTCGAGTGAGAGCCTCTTTTGCGATGTTCTTCTGTTCCTTGTGTTGCTTCAACATCACTTGCTGTTGCTTTTCTTCTGCCAGCGTTCTGTTGAGCTCTAGCACCCTTTTCTCACATTCCCGTCGCCGTTTTCCCTCCATTCTCTTCCATCTTTTCTCAAGTTTCTTTCCGTCCATCTTGCCCTCCATCTTAAATTTGTGCTTCATGGCCTGCAGATCTTCTTGCATTTTAAGCCATATTTGCATATCCATCGGATGCCTATTCTCTGCCCTCGGCACTGTGTTCTCCAATTGCTGTTTCATGCTGTTCTCTCCATTTGTTTGTCTCTGTGGCTCCGGTTCTTCTGGCTCTGCGTCCGGGCATTCCACTTTCCACGGCTCTGCTTCTCTCTGAACATTCTGAATATCCTGAATATTCTCTGAATATTTCTGCTGCTGCTGTTCTATCAGCCTAAACAAGTCCTCCTCCACTCTATTAGCCATCTCTCGTTGTCTTTCTCGATGATGCTCAATTGCTTTCTCCTTTACATCACACTGCAGCTTCCACTGACGTTCCATCTGCCTCATGTCTCCCTTGTACCTGTTGAGCTGCATAGCTTTCTCCACAGCAAGCCTGTGCTCCATTTCCTGACGTTGCAACTCCAGCTGATGCTGACGCAGCCTGTCCAGTTCCCATTGTCCCAGCTCCACACTGTTGTCAACCTGCTGTCGCTCTTTTTCTCTCTCCTCCAATGGTCTGCTCCATTTATCCTGATGTTGTCCTTTCTCTCTCTTGCTCCTCGCCATCGCTGCCATTCTTTCAATCTCTCTTGATGTTGTCATCTGCTGTTGTTTATTAGTGCGTAGGAGGTGTCTAGGTGTCTCTGTTACCTCAACTACTTCATCATCATCAGTGGTGCTGGTCCATGGTGCTGGTGCAGACATGCCCTGTCTCTGCTCCAGTCTCAGCAGCCGAACAGAAAGGTTCCTCTCCAGCTTTTGGAGCCTCTTCAACTCCTTCTTCATCTCCTGCTTTGTCATCCCCCTGCTCAGCTGACCTGCTGCTGCTGCCGCCTCGTTGTCATATTTGGCCTCCTGTACTTCCTCTTGGAGCAGTCGCTGTTCTTTCTTCTCTTCCTCTCTCTTTCTCTCTTTCATCTCATACTTGGTCGCAGCCTTCTCCAGCCTCCTGTCCATTCTTTTCCTGATCTCCTGAAACTGCCTCTGCAGCTCCATCACTCTCCTCTCCTCCTCCAGAAGTCTGAGCTCCCTCAGCCTGTCCTCTTCTGCCTGTCTTGTGCTGCCTCTCCTAAAAAGCCGTTTAGCACAGCAGCGACACAGTCTGAGCACGAAGGACCAGCATGTTGCCGGGCTCTCTTCGCCCCTGTTAGACGGGTACTGCTGCTGCGGAAGGTCCACTGCGTTGACTGCGTAGACGATGGCTGCTCTCGGCTGGCCCTGTGCAGGGCCCTGACTCGCCTGGCTACGGTCACGCAGTTGACGCTTCCTGGCCATGTGTTCACGATGTTGTTGGTTCATGGCCTGCTTGGGCTTTGGGAGGTTGTCGTATTCTGGAGTTTCGGCATAGGCACGTGCACGGCCTGATCCACCCTTTCTGCCTTTCCTGGAGGTACGTGGTGGACTCACAACACTGTAATTCGGGAAGAAACGATCATGCCATGAGAAATAATGAAAAATCCAACTATCATTGCGCTCAAATGGGTTCAAGACATTCACATTAAGGTGCTGTTTCCACGTAGCAGGATATTTTTATATGTGGGTATTTTTATCTCCTGTTTAGGTGGAAACGCAACATGGGGCTAAAAATAAAAACTCCATTGTAACGGGTGCATTTTAGCCCCCTAACTGGGATATTTTTGGGTTTTAAAAATCTGCTTACGTGGAAATGGAAGACCAAAACCAATGTAACCAGGAGAAAAAAAGATTCACATTTAAAAATATCCTGCTACGTGGAAACAGCTCCTATGATGTTGTGTCTGTCACAAGGGGAAGGACATACATACCTGAAAGTGCGGTCATTATCCTCCTGTGTACCTTCGGACAGGATTTGGCTAAAGGGGCGGGTGTCAGCCCGGCGTGCTGAACGTACCCGACCTTCCATAGATTCGCTCTGTAACACACATTCATCAGTTCGTTAGTTTAGTCATATGTTGTGGACAAGGAAGAAAAATAACGTATGGCAAAGTTTGTATTCAAGCATTTTTTTCTCTGAAATGTAATAGCTGTGACCAGGACTCCCCTGGCAGAAGAGACACGTAGTCTCAATGGGACGATCCTGGATACATTTTCAAGACAAGTCAATCAATATCTCTCGCTCCTCCACAGGTTATCTTTACAAATGTCAATCTTATAAGCAATTTAACAGTGTTATGTATTGCTACATTTCCTGCTCACAATAGTTGTACTTTAGGCTATATTATATAAAATTTACCTTTGTAGAGTCTCACCACTGAAACAAAATGTCCTTTACGTAATGATCAACATCTAAATGAATCAACTCATATGCTGTCCTGATGTATCAACTTGACAAAATGATCACTCTAGTCCAAGATTCCTACTCTACCATGGGAACCACTATGACATCACTTCAATCATCTAAATTCTGTATGTGTCATTCTGCCATGGGAACCATTGACACCACTTTTTTCATCTCACCTGTCACTGTCTTTTGACCTATCATGTCTTTACTTATTACTTATTTTATTTTAATTGGTTACACTTACATCAATAATATATTATTTTCTTTTTTCGAGAGCCTACTTAATTTTAATTCAAATGAGTTAAACAATGTCAGTAAATAATATTTAAAAAACAAGTCCCAAAGCTGCATTTTTACAACCATAGTACAGATTACACTTAGCTGACACTTTTGTCCCAATTTACTTTAAACAACTTTAAACATTTTAGTTCAAGATACGGTAGCTGTATTCTTTCTGTATAACTTTCTCTTTCCTCACAAGGTCACCCAGATACAACATCAGGACCCCTTAGATTGTCAAGACTGTTTTGAACATATTCTCTCACTCCTCCACAGGTTATCCTTACAAATCCAAATCTTATAAGCAACTTGACACTGTCATGTACTGTATTGCTACATTTCCTGCTCAGAATAGTTGTACTTATATTTAAATAATTACTCACCACTGAAACAAAATGTCCTTTACACAATGATCAACATCTTAAGTGAATCCACTCATGTGCTGTCTGTCCTGAGTATCAACTTGACAAATGATCATTCTAGTACAAGATTCCTTCTCTACCATGGGAAGCATTATGACATCACATCAGTCTGTATGTGTCTGTATTCTGTATGTGTCATCATTCTGCCATGGGGACCATTATGACATCACTTCTTGCATCTCACCTGTCACTGTCTTTGGACCTATCATGTCTTTACTTATTACTTATTTTATTTGAATTGGTTACACTTACATCAATA
>NC_085857.1:11068030-11133030 GCF_034702125.1 Engraulis encrasicolus | reverse complement strand
ATCTCTTTTCTTTTTTCATGTTTTCTTTATTTTGTGTATTGGTCTCAGTCTAGTCTATATGGTTGGGGGCCTTATATCTACGTGCTGTGCTGACCTGTGTCCCTTTTTATATGCTGTTTTTAGTATGTTTTGGGGGCTTTTTGGGCCTTAATTATGACAGGAGAGTGTGAGAGGGCATGGGCGGCATGCAAGGCCAAATGTGGGCCGCAGCGGCCCCTCACCCGCTACATACTAGATCAACTTGAACTTGAGCTTGAGCTTAACCTCGGTGTCATCTTGTGACACTGGATACTGATCGCACTGTGTTTAACCTGTGCAGGTGGGGAGAGACCCAGCAGTGCACGTGTGGGACATCCAGACCCTGAAGTGCTTGTCACTACTGAGGGGCCAACACCTAAGAGGCGTCTGTGCCCTGGAATTCACAGGTACTAGTGGACATTAGCTGATGGTGGATATACAGCAGATTATCATAAGATAGACTTAACTTCATTTTCATCCTTATATGTCCTTTACATGCTGATAAACAAAGTGTGGTTTACAAAATATTACACATTCGAACAGTAAGTTCAAGGGTCACATGGAAGTGCAAAATGGTGGCTGCGCAGAATTGAATTAGTCACTATGTTCAGAAAGGCTAATGCACAATGGCTTATATCAGGGGTGTCAAACTCAGGCCCGGGGGCCAAATTTGGCCCGCGGAGCCATTTTATTTGGTCTGCGAGACCATTTCAAATGTGCATTACAGTTGGCCCACATACACCAGTAGTATTAAGATTTGAACATGAAAATGCGTATATCACAAGAATATGAGTGGGCCCGGGCCATTGAAACAATCATACTCAAATGCAACAGAATATGTGCAGGTACATTTGAACTATGATGGGAATCTGTTTAAACATGAGCAATTACAGTCCATTTTTGTAAAAAAAAAATATATATATTGAGTTTGGCCCGCGACTTCGCTCCAGATTTTGATTTTGGCCCTCGGCCAATTTGAGTTTGACACCCCTGGCTTATATGGATAGATTACGTATTGCACGGGCCTACTGGGCCTGGGCCCAGGGGGCCAAGAGCAAAGAGGGCCCTCCATATTTCCATTTCCATATTGTTTTTATTTGCACCTTTAAAAAAAAACATATATTTAAAAAAAAAAAAATTGGTGGACAAACTCCCTAACCCCCTAAAACATAGGGCCTCTAACAGCTGGCCTAAAATATTTTGGAAACTAGCAACACCCATGGAGGGGGGTCTTTTTTGCTGTCTGGTCCAGGGGTCCATTAGCCTCGCGCGCCATCCTACGTACTTCCGCCAAGACACTATGTCTGGTACCTGTCCTCTGTGGAGCGATGTTGACCGGTAGGATTTTCGCCGGTGTTCTGACAAACGGTCCTACATTGTAATTTTATCCTACGGTAGGATGTTCTGTCAAACATGTCTGTTAAACGGTCCTACATCGCCATAGATAGACGTCAGACATGTTTGTTCAACAACTTATAAGTTAAATCCTGATTTTTCCGAAAATGCCCTTCCTGCTTCCTGCAATCGCGTCAGATCAAACAAAGTCCAGACCATGAATACGAAATGGAAATGGTAGTATTATGGGATGGTCAGGACCAGGCTAAGGGTCCATGTCCTCATCCCCCATCCCTGCTAATACGTAGCTTTGTTTTCTCTCTCTAGCGGACGGTAAGAGCCTGGTTTCCGTGGGGATAGATGAGGGCCACAACATCGTCGTCTGGGATTGGAGGAAAGGAGAGAAGCTCGCCAAGGCCAGGTAGAAACAATATAACTTAGCCTGCGTCAGCTTGGCCTCTCTCTCTCTCTCTCACTTTTCAGTGTTTGATGTATATATTTTTCATTTCTTTTTTTGTAAAAACAATCTTGTTGTGTATGTGAGTGATTCTACGATTTCCCTACGCTTTTGGCAAAAGCAAAATGTCAATTATCTGTATTTTTTTCAACTAAATGACCTAGATGTTAACATAGTGTATATATTTAAGTTTCCAAACAAACAAATTGCCAAGCTTAATCTTAAATCATTTGATAAATACTCTAATGAAAGCGAACATTTGCTTTATTATTTTGTCAACAGTGTTATGGACAAATACTATGTCATTTCAAACATATATAAAAATACTACAGAGTTGAAACAATATATGTTTGAAAGTGCTTATGTCCCTTAGCAGTAATGTTGTCATTAATCTGTGCAACTGATATAGAAAATGTGATTGTTGAGCTTCATAAGTAGGATTTTACGAGTCACTGTGATACAGACTGACACATTTTTCATCATAAATCCCTGTAACGTCTGATTTGAATATAGTCACCCTCCTTACACAAGACTTCCTTCTCCAGAGATAATCCCTAGTGTATGTTCACAGGATTTTTCCAACACATAAGGGATCAATAGCGCAAAAAACACTTTCAAAACAGTCAACGGTGTAACTCAATTGTGTTACGGTCAACAGTGCAGGGGAACAAGTCGGCACTTTTTTAGGAGAAAAAAAACAGAGCAGACAAACCCATCTCCATAGAACACAAATTATTTTGTTTGTTTGTCTGTCAATATGGATATAAATTGGCAAAAACATACTCCTCCTCAACTGTCATCAGTGTTGCCAGATTGGGCTGGTTCCCGCCCAATTGGGCTGCGTAGGATGGCCGTGTGGGGGTAAAAATGGCATCTATCAGAAAAACCTTCCCACTGCCATATAAATCAATAGAATTGGGCGGGTTTTTAGGGCGGATTTTGATCATTTTTTGGGCTGGAAATCATCAGCCTCATCTGGCAACCCTGACTGTCATACTTAATTGTAACACCATTGACGGTAACACCGTTGACATTTCAGCCATTTTTATGGTGTTGTGCTAACTGAGGACCTCAGAAGTTCCACCACAACACCTTAATCAATTCATGTATCTGTATGCTTTATCTGTGTTTTTCCACATGTGATTTCTAATTCAGATTCTTATGAATATGTTGATAACACTGTTGACAGGCAATTTTCCCGCTATGGGAACATGAAAAAGAATGGATTAAATTATGGAAGGATGGAGCTCAAAATTTACCAAAAAGTCTTCCCGTATCCTGCCAAAGAGGTTATGACATCACGTGATGTTATTCGTATGGCCTAAGACCAAACCATTACTGATTTATGGAGGAGGTTTCAGACCGTGACACGGTTAACACAGTTTTCGTGGACACACACAAAATGGCAAATTTCATGTATAATGGAAAGGACAGTGGTCTTTCTGACAGTTTTGTCATATTGTGATGATTACTGTGAATCAACATTTGCAATCGTCTTGGGCAAAACAAGTTTCTTTACATGCTAATATGAAGACTGAATCTGACATTTGGAAAACAGGACGGCATGAAAACGCCCAAAACCAGTATTAAATATTCATTCTTGCTGAGGGAAATAATGCTATATCTACACTTTCTGTATTATATGAAAGATAAATGTTTTCTAATGTCCAAAACATCATTGGATGCAGTTAATAGTTAGTGGAATTGCCAAATAAAATCCACAGACTTAAAAGTGTAGGCGAATTAGAGAATCGCTCCTGTATGAGACATCATCAGTATAGGACATTAATACATTTCTGTCAGAAACAGTCCAGTCAAAATGAGACGAGAAACAGAGATACATTTCAGAAGCTTTATTTCTGAATGCAGACATTTGCGTTGGGCGGTATGGCTCTGTTCGGAGGAAGTTCCCCAGCTTCTCAGATTGCAGTACAGGGAGTACAGATTTAAACACGGTCCTCCATGGCTCTGACTGATACAGTTTACAGGGTTTATAAAGGTGGTAAAGTGTCTTATTTTTCATGTTAAGCGTTGTCTTGCTTTAAGACAAGTTAAAAGAGGGAATATGTCGCTAAGCTAGTGAAAGGCAATGGATCCGTGTAGCATGCCCAAAATAGTGGCATACCCCTTTAAGAGCTTGAGGCTGGGGTTCAAAGCCTGATGGGACAAATACATGCATGTGTGCGTTGCACGTTTTTGTAGTTAGTTTGTTCGTCATCTCTTGTCTCATCAGGTCTTTTGTCTCATGATGTCATAGGGCAGCTGCGGTCTAGTGGTGAGAGAGGTAGTCTTAAAATCAGCTGGTTGCAGGTTCGAATCCTACCCTTCCGTACCTCTCTATACACCTCCATCCATGGCTGAAGTGCACTTCAGTAAGACCCCTAACCCCACATTGCTCCAGGGACTGAAGCCAATATCCAGTAGAGAACCCAGTGTGATACTGTGTTTTTATATGTGATCTGGATCCCCCTGGGTCTGAAATAAAGAACTGAATTGAAATTGATGAAATGAAGTCCAGTTTCAGTGCTTCCTGGACCTGAGTAGTTTTTTAAAGATGGTGCTCTTTGGTGACAGGCTTGGTTGATTTCAAAAAAGTTTTAGAAATACCAAGGCACTCATCTTCTTTGTAATTAAAATGCCTCTAAAGGCAAAAAACTAAAACTTTTTTTAATTGAAATTGAATTGAACTGTAAGCCACTTTGGATAAAAGTGTCAGCTAATATTAATGTAATGTAATGTAATAATGTAATAATGTAATGTCTCCCTGCTCAGGGGCCACAAGGATAAGATCTTCGTGGTGAAGGGGAACCCGTTCCGCATGGACAAGCTGGTCACCGTGGGGATGAAGCACATCAAGTTCTGGCAGCACACAGGTTGGTAAACAATACGCTTGTAAATTGATTGTGCTGTATGTATCACTCAAAGTATTTTACTATTTATGCATTTCATTCACACACTCATTCATACACCAGTGGCTGTGGATGTCGTGCAAAGTTACCAACCTGCAGGGATGCTGGCAGCTTTGGCCCTGCCCATTCTAGTTGAGAGATGGGGTAGGGGCAAGACATGACCCAGACCAGGTTCGAACTTGGGTCCCCATGGAGATCGATACACCTGTTTCATGTTACCTGGGTTCAAGTGTAAGCCCCCCCTTCTTGGTTTACTGGAGATTACGTAAATGGCACATTATGGGGGCATACGGATAGCTCATTGTGAGAGATACACCTGTTCTCAAGGTACCTAACTTCAACGGTACCTAAGCCCCCCTCCCTTTTTTTTTTTTTACCAGGGAAGATGGAAGTTACAGTGCATAGCACATTATAGACATATGGACAGTTCTTTTTATTTTATTTTTTTAAAAGATTTGTTTTGGTCTTTTACGACTTTATTGATGACAGGATAGTATGAGAGGTGGACAGGAAGTGAATGGGGAGAGAGACGGGGAGGGGCCAGAAAATGACCCGGGCCGGGAATTGTACCTGGGTCTGCCGCATGGCAGGGCCTGACATATGGGCAGTTCATTGTGAGATTGATGAAGCTGTTGTCAGGTTACCTGGGTTCAAGTATGAGAGGGACCCCCCTTTGTCTAATGGAGATTATGTAAATGAAGCATTACAGGGTCTTATGGGTGGTGGATTGGGAGAGTGATAAGCCCTTTGGAAGGTTACCAGAAGTATGAAAATTGAAAATAAGTCCGCACACCAGTTTCTTTTCATTTAATGTGATGTTTCGGGCAGCATCCCCTTCAACAGACGGTATACTTTAAAGGGACACTGTGTGAGATTCTTAGTTGTTTATTTCCAGAATTCATGCTGCCCATTCACTAATGTTACCTTTTTCATGAATACTTAACACCACCATCAAATTCTAAGTATTCATTATGACTGGAAAAATTGCACTTTTCATACATGAAAAGGGGGATCTTCTCCATGGTCCGCCATTTTGAATTTCCAAAAATAGCCATTTTTAGCTGCAGAAATGACTGTACTTGGACCATAGTAGAAAAAAATATTTGTTTATTACTTAGTAAACTTTCATGTAAAGATCAAATTTGCCAATAGGCAACCCAGCTTCAATGAGCAGCATAGTTGCAGTACCTTTTTTGACCATTTCCTGCACAGTGTCCCTTTAAATGAAAAAGAAACGGGAGCCTGGTGTGCAGGCTTTATTCTCAATTTTCATGTGACTTTGCAGGTCCTTCACCCAGAATATTTTTGAGACGGATGTGCGCGTTTGTTTCTTTATTGAACTAGGTTACCAGTACAAGTATGCAGGGGCCTCTAAAAAGATATAAGGACATCATATAATGGGTGGTGAGAATGATAAACCTGTGGTCAGGTTACCTGGGTTCAGTACCAGATCAGACATTTATAGTAACATGCAACAAGGCATTCTTTTTGTAAAACAAAGCCATTTAATAACCCTTTTTTGGTTAACAAATATATAAGGCACACCATTTTAGTGGACACATTTTCAAGTAAATCAAAATGCAAGTAAATGGTAAAAACAATTAAAGTCGCACAAATGTAAATACATTTCAGAAGCAAACCATAAATCCTTGGTGTAGTCAAGACAATGCACTGTTGTGTAAACTATATACACTATGTACCTGGGGAAGTGGTATGAACTATTTACAAATGCACTACTGTGCAACGGCACAAACTAGGTCAGTGCAGTGCAGTCCAGCCACTGCTACTGGGGTGAGTGTTTCTGGGGTTCCGTGGCCTGTGCCATGCGGTCCAGCACTCCAAGCAGTTCCTTATGGAAGTCGGCAGTCTGGGCAACTTGTTCCTTTCTGAAGGCCATCTCCTCCTGCCTCGCTTTACGCGCCTCTTCCATCATCTGTTGGAACTGGCGTTCGTACTGAGTCTCATGGTATGCAAGGTGGCGCAAAAACAGGCTCTCAAGGTGTTCAACATGGGCCGTGAGCTGGTTCTCAAGGTGTTCATGATGGTCCTCCAACTGGGTCTCAAGGCGTTCATGATGGTTCCCGAGCTGGTTCTCACGTTGTTCAAGATGGTCCTGGAACTGGGTCTCACGGTGCACAAGGTGGTCCGCGAGCTGTTTCTCACGGCGCATAAGGTGTTCCACGAACAGGGTCACAGGGTCGAGATGAGACTCACGCTGGGTCTCAAGCCATTCACGATCTTC
This sequence comes from Engraulis encrasicolus, assembly GCF_034702125.1. Taxonomy (NCBI): domain Eukaryota; kingdom Metazoa; phylum Chordata; class Actinopteri; order Clupeiformes; family Engraulidae; genus Engraulis; species Engraulis encrasicolus. The sequence goes on along the minus strand of NC_085857.1, from coordinate 11,126,069 downwards.
CTCCTCTGAAACTTGCGGTTCGAACAGGCTCCTTTTTCTCTTGCCTAAACAATCGGGGGAAAAAAACTGAAATATATAAATGGGGACAGTTGGACCAAAGCTTAGTAGTACCGGTAGTAGCCTTTATTGTCCCCAAGGGGAAATGTATTCTCACCACACAGGGTGGAGTCGCCACAGTACTTGTACTTAAGCCTTAGTTACAAATTAGTCCATTGCAAAGGTGTTGTAGCCATCCCATATATAAATGGGGACAGTTGGACCAAAGCTTATATGTACTTACTCCTTAGTTACTAATGAGGTCATAGCAAAGGTGTTGTAGCCATTCCAGCTGACTTTGCCGTCATTTTATTCCTAATTTTCTATTACAGGAGTGGCAGTGTGTTGTGACTGACACAAGAGTGCATCTTGGGCTACTGTGTCTTCACTTGTTAAGTGGCTACCCTTTTGTAGTAACGTAGTATTGTAGTATTGAAACATATCTGTCCTTACACACCAACCGGCGGTAGTCTGGCGTCAGCGGCGCGGGAGCCGGCTCCGCGGCGCGCTGCTTTTGGAAAATAGAACTTGAGCGTATTTTTCACGCCGGCGACCGACGGTATCTCATTCAAATGAATGGCAAAGTAGCACGCTAGCTTTGGCTGTGTGGAGGGTTTTGAACAGGACTGGCCGCACACGCCGACGCTGTCAGTGTGAAAGGCAGAGAAAAACACCGGCCGAAGCAGAAAGACAGCGTTCGTCCCGCGACCGTTCCGTTCGGCTTTGGTAAGTTTGAGACCCCTTAGTCTTGTAATGCACTGCTAAAGAAATAAGTGATCCATTCTGCACCAGATTTTTCCTTAATTTATTTAATACCTTTTCCTGCTCTCGTTGCACCAGAGTGTCAGCCCCAGAAGTGGGAAATCGATTTTCCTTTGTTTTACACAGCGTATTGGGTTGCATGACAACCCAAAAAATAAGTAAATACACAGTGTGTTAAATTAAGCGGCCAATTCATTGTGACAGCAAGATGTACATGAATTCACTTACCAGCATTAGAGCTTACAGTTATCACAGGTGATTCCAACACAGGCTTTGAAGCCATCACAGGTGTCGACTCTGAAGAGGGCAAAGTTGGAGAGTTTTTGGACAGCATTCCAGAGACAGACTCCTCAGCGACTACACAAACCACGTCTATTTTTAAGAGGGGGTGGGGCACATGAGGGAGAAAAAACACACAGTGTATAGTTGACCCGTGACAATAACTGCAATAGTAGCCGTAATATATTATTATTAGAATTTGGGATGTAGTGGCCTACATATTCGTTGTTCACGTGTTAACCCGCAATTCATTTAGACAGCAAGACAAGCAATGCATATTAGTTAACACTCACCAGCTTGAGGGCGTGGAGTGGTCACAGCTCCCACAGTTGATTCCAACACCTGCACTGAAATCATAGGTGGCGACTCTGAAGAAGGTGATGGAGGATCTTTGGACGGCATTCCAGAGACAGACTCCCCACAGGCTACACAAACCCCGTCTTTTACTATTGGGGGGTTGGTGGTGGCACATGTGCAGTAGGGGCCTCTGGCTAGGGAGACAGGCAGGGCAGAAAGTTTGGCGATCAAGTCTATAATAATGATATAAATGAAGTATAATTTAAAAGTTGCGTTGCATGTACTCAAGTCAGGAAAGTGTTTACACACAATGGTAATCCGTTTAAGTTTGTAGGGGAATTTTGTGGCACTGAACTTCATAAATCCCACAGGTTAGATGGGCAGAGTAATATATTTCTTGAAGCCTTGGAGTCTTTTTCAGAACCAGGGCAGATCATATGGGCAGATCATACATCTGCCCTGATAGCACACATACAGGCGTGCTTATGATATTATGCTAAATACAGTACAAGTCAAGTCAAGTCAAGTTTATTGTCAATTTCTTTACATGCACTGGTCATACAAAGAATTTGAAATTGCGTTTCTTGCTCTCCCATGCAGACATAGACTAATCTAGGTAAGGACTTAGACAGTATAGACATAGACAGTACTCATACATGGACATAGACAGTATGGACGTAGACATTGCTCATACAGACATTTAAAGTGCAAGACTGGACAACAGAAGACTTGTAGAGAACATACATTAAGAGGAGGTATTTTGTTGTTCTTTTTCTAAAAGTCCTTTATAGCGTTCTGACATAGTAATAGTAGCATTTGAAGAAATAAATAATTAAAAAAGGTTTTTATTAAATACACCAGCAGCAGTATGTGTGTGTGTGTGTGTGTTTGTATGTGTTTTGTGTGCGTGTGTGTGTGTGTGTGTGTGTGTGTGTGTGTGTGTGTGTGTTTAGTGCAGGTAGAAAGTGCGGTGTGCGTCTGTGTGTGTGTACCTGTGTATGTGTGTGTGTGTGTGTGTGTGTGTGTGTGTATGTGTGTGAGTATGAGTTGTGTGTCAGTGTGTGTATGTTTGGGTTTAGTGCAGAAAGTGCAGTGTGCTTTGTGTGTGTGTGTGTGTGTGTGTGTGTGTGTGTGTGTGTGTGTGTGTGTGTGTGTGTGTGTGTGTGTGTGTGTGTGTGTGTGCATGTGTATGTTTGAGTTAGTGCAGGTTGAAAGTTCAGTCACAGATGTAGTAGTGCAGGTGGAATGTTCAGTCGCAGATATGGTGGTGGGGATGAGGGGGGGGAGCGTTGTCAGTGGCCTGGCTGGCTAGAGGCTGACAGTGAAGGGAGAGTGGGTTGAGTGTTCAGTATCTTGATTGCTTGGTGCATCGTACTGCTTGCAAGCCTGGTGGTACGGGAACGGAGGCGCCTGTACCTCTTTCCAGAGGGCAGGAGGCTGAACAGTTTGTGTGCAGGGTGGCTTGTGTCTTTGATGATCATCAGTGCTTTCTGGGTGAGGCGTGCGGTGTAAATGTCCTGCAGGGAGGGGAGTGGTACTCCAATGATCTTCTTCGCTGTGTTCACAACACGCTGGAGTGTCTTCCTGTTTTTCTGTGCAGCTTCCTCCCCACACTGTGAGGCAGTTGGACACAACGCTCTCTATGGTTCCTCTGTAGAATGTTGTCATGATGGAGGGTGTATCACTTGCCTTCTTTAGTTTGCGCAAGAAGTAGAGACGCTGATGGGCCTTCTTCGCCAGTGATGTAGTGTTGGTGGTCCAAGAGAGGTCGTCGCTGATGTGCACTCCAAGGAACTTGGTGCTGCTCACTCTCTCCACAGCATCACCGTCGATGGTCAGTGGTGGCAGTTGTTTTTGGACCCTCTGAAAGTTGACAACAATCTCCTTGGTCTTGTTGACATTCAGCAGGAGGTTGTTGTCTTTGCACCATCTGGTCAGCAGGTCTACTTCTTCTCTGTAGTGGGTCTCATCGCCCTTAGTGATGAGGCCCACCAGTGTTGTATCATCCGCAAACTTCACTAGATGGTTAGTGCTGTGGGTCGTTGTGCATTCATGTGTCAGCAGCGTGAACAGCAGGGGCTGAGAACACAACCTTGCGGAGCCCCCGTGCTCAGGGTCAGGGTGCTTGAGGTGTTATTCCCTACCCGTACTGCTTGTGGTCTCTGCATCAGGAAGTCCAGCAGCCAGTTGCAGAGGGAGGTGCTGAAACCTAGTTTGTCCAGTTTTCTGATGAGTTGTTGTGGTATTATGGTATTGAATGCTGAGCTGAAGTCAATGAACAGCATTCTCACATATGAGTCTTTATTGTCCAAGTGGGTGAGGGCTGGATGGAGGGCAGAGCAGATTGCATCCTCCGTGGATCGCTTGGCTCGGTATGCGAACTGGTAGGGGTCCAGGGTAGGGTGGCTTTGATGTGTGACAGGACTAGCCGTTCGAAGCACTTCATGATTATGGGCGTCAGTGCTACAGGACGGTAGTCATTGAAGCATGATGGTGATGATTTCGGGGTATGATGGTAGCAGCTTTGAAAAGTGATGGGATGACTGCTTGCACCAGAGAGATGTTAAAGATGTCTGTGAAGACATCCTTCAGCTCTTCTGCACAATCCTTCAACACTCGGCCAGGTATGTTGTCTGGGCCAGCTGCTTTGCGTGGGTTGATGGTGGCCAGTGTCCTCTTCACACTGGCAGAGGACAGGTACAGGGGTTGATCATGGGGGGGAGGGGGAGTTTTCTGTGGATGAGTGTCATTTTGTGCTTCAAAACGGGCAAAGAAACTGTTCAGGTCGTTTAGCAGAGAGGTGTTGTTGTCACAGCTTCGTGGTGCGGGCTTATAGTCCGTGATGGCCTGTATGCCCTGCCACAGGCTCTGTGCATCTCTGCTGTCTTTGAAGTGTGTTGTTATTTTGTCCGAGTATTCCTTTTTTGCTTTCCTGATGCCCTGGGACAGGTTTGCCCTTGCTGCTTTTAGGCCAGTACAGATTTGTAGAATGCGAGAGTTCTAAGAAGGGACGAGGCCCATGACAATAGTAACCCATGAAAATAACTGCAATAGAGTTTGGGATGTAGAAGCCTACGTATTGTTCACGTTATTCATTTAGACAAGCCATGCATATTAGTTTACACTCACGAGCACCCAACACCCATTCCAACACTGGCCTTGAAATCACAGGTGCCAACTCTGAAGAAGGCGAAGTGGATGGGGGATCAGTGCTGGCAAAAACTAAGAGCACAAAAAAACAACAACATGTGGTTAACCCATCACTGTAGTGGAGTAGTCTATCTTTAAGAGGAGGTGGGGCACATGAGAGAGAAAAAAAACACACAGTGTATAGTTGACCCGTGACAATAACTGCAATAGTAGCTGTAATATATTATTATTAGAATTTGGAATGTAGTGGCCTACATATTCGTTGTTCACACGTGTTAACCCGCAATTCATTTAAGCTGCAAGACAAGCGATGCATATTAGTTTACACTCACGAGCATGAGGGAGTAGTGGAGTGGTCACAGCTCCCACAGGTGATTCCAACACCTGACTTGAAGCGATCACAGGTGACTCTGAAGAAGGCGAAGTGGATGGGGGATGTTTGGGCAGCATTCCAGAGACAGACTCCCCGCCGACTACACAAACCACGTCTGTTACTATTGGGGGGTGGGGGGGTGGCACATGAGAGTGAAAAAAAAAAACCACACAGTATGTAGTTAACTCATGACAATAACTGCAATAGAGATTGGGATGTAGTAGCTTACATATCCGTTGTTCACATGTGTTATTCATTTTGACAGCAAGACAAGCCATGCATACCGTATACATGGGTTATAAATTTTGTTTATAACCTGACTGTGCGAACCTAGCTGCTCACAACTCAACCTCTGATTGTTGGAAACCGCTGACGGTCAAAAAGTTAGCTCACGTGGTTGGCTGCCAGTGTCTTGCCCCTCCTGATAACATCACGTTGATAAACACGGAGAACCCATGTATTAGGTGCTGTTTCCACGTAGCAGGATATTTTTTTAGCAGGGTATTTTTTTCTCCTGTTCAGGTGTAAACGCAACATGTGGATAAAAATAAATCCTCCATTGTAACAAATGCGTTTCAGCCCCCTAAACAGGATATTTTTTTCTCCTGATTTTTTTTCTCCTGGATTTTAAATATCTGCTAGTGGAAACGGAAGGCCAAAACCAATGCAAAACCAATGCAACCAGGAGAAAAAAATATCCACATATAAAAATATCCAGCTACGTGGAAACAGCACCTTAGTTTACACTCACCAGTGTGAGGGCGTGGAGTGCTCACAGCCTGCACAGGTGATTCCAACACCTGCACTGATATCACAGGAGCCGACTCTGAAGAAGGCGAAGTGGATGGGGGATCTTTGGGCAGCATTCCAGGGACAATCCCCCCACCGACTACACAAACTACTTCTTTCACTATTGGGTGGGGTGGCATATGAGAGAGATTGACAATATGTCAATGGATGTAGTAGTAGCCCACATATTGTTGTTCGCATGTTGTGTTAACCTTAACCCACAATTCATTTAGACCAGGGGTTCCCAAACTTTACCATGACGAGGCCCCCCCATATACCGGTAGATTCCAGCCAAGGCCCCCCTGATATGAGCTGTGTCACACAATTTTTTTTGTGCACCCGGTTTCACAACTCAATGAAGTTGGTGCATTCCTAAACCCATTCAAGTACTACAGAAAGCATAATAGCCTACACATTGTAAAGAGGAAAATGATTCCACTAGGATTATTTAGCTTATTTTTGACTAATCAATTATTTAATTTATGAAATTATTGAGGTAATTTTGCAATATTTCCCTGCCAACCTGCCGCGGCCCCCACTTTGAAAATCACTGATTTAGACAGCAAGAGAAGACAAGCACAAAACAGTTTATACTCACCAACGCGAGGGCGTGGAGTGGTCACAGCTTGCACAAGTGATTCCACCAACACCTGACTTGAAGTCACAGGTTTCGACTCTGAAGAAGGTGAAGTGGCTGGGGGATTTTTGGGCAGCATTCCAGAGACAGACTCCTCAGTGCTGGCAAAACCTAAGAGCAAAAAAAAAGAAAAGAAAAAAAAACATGTAGTTAACCGATCACTGCAATGGCGTTTGGCATGTGGGCTTCATACTGTATTCGTTGGTGACATGTGCCAAACCGGTAGGCTATTTATTTCGACAGCAAGACAAGTGATGCTGCTACATGTGTTTACACTTACCACCAGTGTGAGGGCATGGATTGTAGGGGCCTGTCAGAAGCATAGGGGGAGGTGGAGGTTTTGGGGCTCGCACGGGTGAGTCTAGCTCTGGTATAAACTCCAGACAGTTACAATCCGGTTCTGAGTCCGGAGGGCAAAAAGAGCACAGCGAAAAAATAAAATAAATAAACACTTTGCTCAGGGCCGGTTCTGGCTTATTTGGTGCACTAGGCAAGTTTGAGTTCTGGCGCCCCCCCAGTCCCCCCCGCCTTACCTTTGAAAGAAAAAAAAACCTCTTTCTTATACCTTACAGAACACAAGAGTAATATCCGTAGTAAGCTTAACTAAATAGCATCAAGAACAATAACCGTTTTGCATCAAATGGATTTCTGGTTCTTTTTGACAGGCGACCAACACATCAGATTGAGTCGCATGAAAGTAGCTTCACTGTGTGGTGTGTTGGATGTGATGGTGGTGGGGCCCCCAACCCCAGATGAGAGGGAGGTTATCAATGTGTTTGAATTGTATGAAATTGAAATGCCAGGAGAGCGATAAAGTAGGCCTGCATGTAAAATGCATGTGTAGACAATAGGCCTACCAAGGAAGTCTGCATTGATAGCCTATCTACACTACCTACAGCATCACAAAGCATGGCAGCATAACAATTTTAATAAGCTACACATTTGTGCTGTCTATGATTCCAAACCAATTTCATTGGAAATAGTGGTGCATGTGTGAGTAGGAGAATGAGAAGGGGGCTGTCTATGTGTTTGAACTGGAGGGACAGGGTGAGAGAAAGGGAGAAGAGCTGTCACGCTATAGAATTTCATAATATACACAATATAGTAAATAGCCTCACTTGTCTGCAATACTACATCACTGAGCATGAAAACATGCTGTGCATGGTTCTGTGACATGATTCATGTAGGTTATGTCATTCTGGTCTGGAAACAATGTTTTTTAAGCTTACAACAAGCAGGTAATTCATGTGGATGGAAGGAGATATGGCAGCTAAAATTGTTTTAAACATTGCACCAGTCTTACTTTACATTGCTTGTCAACCTAAGCAAGTATTATCAGGTGGGTGTTAGTGAGTAGTAGTAAGTAGGCTACTAACAGCTACTTTACTGGATTTCATTGCTTGGCATACTTGGCTAATGTTAGCATGCTAACTAGCGATTTCTCAGATCAAAAACAAAGCTCTTTTTCTCTCTAATTCCAAATAGTAACCTCATAACTATTAGGCTTTCCATAATCACAAACGGTTGCTGATTAAATCACATAGTTCCAAAACACCCTTTGCAACTCCTGCATCATGCAATGAGTGATTTAATGAGAACATAATCTCCATCCAGCAGAGCACTGCTGTTTGCGCTTGCCCTCTCTGTCTCTCCTCGAGTGAGTCTCCCAATTCAAAATAGATCGCAGGCTGTCACTCGTCCCGCCCCCTTTCTCAGAACTGTCTGTTTATTGGTTCACAGACTTCCCAGAGACAGTTGGAAGCGATATTACTATTGGCTGAAGGGCGCTTTGCCGTGAGGAGCGCTTTCGCCACGCTTTGTTGATTGCGACTTCATAAAAAAAACTTCATATCGCAAAATTACGCATCGGAGAGCGCCATTTCGGCGCTCCTTCTTCACATGGCGCTCTAGGCAACCGCCTAGCCGGCCTATGCTTACAACCGGCCCTGACTTTGCTACCCCAAGAAGGTGGTGTTTAGCACTCATTGTTGACAAGCTGTGTTAGGCTAATCCGTTCATCAAACTCACAATAACTGAAATGTGACCTACCCCAACAAGGACTCATATTTCTGCGGTGCTCCTTCGCCTCCCTGTAACTCTTCTTCAATCTTCGAAATTTATCCCTGCACTGGGTTGGGGTGCGGGAATGACCATACTCCTCGAACATGAGCCAGGAAATTTCCTGAAATACCTTCACTTTGTTCCTTGTTGTTGCATATGTATCTCTCTTGATGTGGTCTTTGTTCAACACAGACAGAAAGTCAAATACCTCTCTGTCTGACCACTGACCCTTTGTCTTGATATTGTCTTCCATCCCTGTTTTGCTTTTAATAAATAAGCTATAGTCAGAACTAGCACGTTACCGATATACCTTATTTTTCTTCGTGTGTGCTGGTGGCGGTTAAAATTAAAGATACCGGAGCGCGTGGCACGATGGCACTACTGCTGACCAATCAGTGCAGCTCGTCAGGCTAATTAAAAAAAAAAGTCACCAGTCAGTTGAGATTAACACCGTCTGCGCTCAAGTTCAACAGCAACAAGTATGTAAACAAAATCACTTTCTAGCAATAGCAATACGATTATAATAATTTAGTAATAATAATAATTTAATATAATATCAATTTATATCTCTTCTCTGCATGCATAGCTGCACTCTTTGAGTGCGTTTAATATGCGACCTTGCCTCCTCCACTTGTTTCTCGTCATGATGACATCACTGACAACAGCGTTATATTTCAATATCTTGCAAAAGCTCAATTGTAAAGTCTTTTTCTCATTTGCGATTGGGATGGTGAATGAAAAACAGTCCCTCAAAAGTTGTTGTGGCGAGGCTGACAGCTGGGAAACTTTATCGTTTTCTCCACGGAGGAGAGGCCAGGAGGCGGGACGAGGAGACAAGCACAAGTGAGGAGGCAAGGTCACATATTGGGATGCACTCTTTGTCCAAAGCAACTTGCAGTTATTTACAGGGTTACTTACAGCAGAGATTTTGATAGGAAGGAATCTAAAGTGTCTCTGGTTACAGTGCCTGGGTGGGCAGGGGCGGTATTAGGAAATCTGGGACCCTGGGCAAAGAACAATTTTGAGCCCCCCTTTAAGTTATTAATTTACAATCGATGATGTATAAATGCAGGCAGTGGCATAACAACGGAACCATGGGCCCATTAGCAAGATGACCTTAGGTGGGCCCCATATTCAATAGCCCCTAGGTTAGCACATTATCATAGTCATTCAATGTGCTAAAAAGTAAAGAAAGAGGAGAGAGAAGAGTAGGCTATATTAGTGCTATAGATATCACCCAAGGCAGATGAAAACAAGGCTATTTTTAATTTATTTTTAAAAACAAATTATGTAGTGGTTCCAGCTGGCAGCATAATGCCTTGTTCACACCAAGAGCGAAGGTAATGATGGAAAGCTCGCACATCCACAGGAACGTCTGACCTGGGAGCAGGACCACAAGTGACTAGATGATTCTGAGAAAAAGTCCGTGAACGTCTGAAGAAGGGGTAAAACCCGAAACGTCACGAAAAAATAAAATATTGGGAGCAAAAGAAATCCTGGTTGTGCAGCGGACTTTTTCTCAGAATCATCACACCAAGAGCGAACCCAACCCCAACCCCCCCCTCGAACTGGAGATTATGTAATTGTGATATTACTGGGACATATGAACAGTTCATTGTAATATTATACCTCTTGTCTAGTTACCTTGCTTGAAGCCTAATAGACACTCATCCCCCACAACAACACATGATACATTAAAGACATAGGCACGGTTCATTGTGAGATTAGTAACATGGCATAAATGAAACATTATAGGGACGTATACGGTATGGGTGGTGCATTGGAAGACTGATAAATCCTTAGACAGGTTATCAGAAGTCAGCCTGGTCCTGGTCCTGACCATCCCATAATATTTAATTTCGTATTCATGGTCTGGGGGTTGTTTGATCTGACACGATTGCAGGAAGTGGGAAGTTTGCACTCAGCTATGATTTGAAATAATTTGACAGCTCTCGCCCAATCGGCGACAGTTACACAACAACATAGCACAGGTGTTTACAGTATCTTATTATATGGTTGTGACGTCATTGGTCGAATGCTCCATTCATTTCAACGGGGCTCCCCAACGTTCGCACGTCTGTTATTTTTCGATAACGGACGGGTTGGTCTATAACAGACCGCTGTCAATGGCAACAAGACTTTTCACTGCTAAAGCGACTTTTAAACAAGACTCTAATCAGCTGCTGTGATAGACAACACCTGTTGTCCTGGCTACCTAGCTGTTGCCTAGCGGTGTTCCACAACGGCACTGTTTTGTTTTGCGCAGCAACAATTTTAACATTAAATATGCCTAAAGAAATGTCCCCGCCATGTGTGAATCATTCAAGTATATCCATATAATAAGCGGGTTAACTTTCGGCGAGTCGGTCGCTTTGTGGAATAGCAGCACTTCAGAGAGAACAAGACCCCTCCGCTCCGCGTCGGGGTCTAAAGATTCTCTCTGTCGTGCTGCTATTCCACGGTAGCGACCTTCTCGCCAAACATTAACCCTTACTTATTATATGGTTGTGACGTCATCTGTCGAATGCTCCATTCATTTCAACGGGGCTCCCCAACGTTCGGACGTCTGTTATTTTTCGATAACGGACGGGTTGGTCTATAACAGACCGCTGTCAATGGCAACAAGACTTTTCACTGCTAAAGCGACTTTTCAACAAGACTCTAATCAGCTGCTGTGATAGACAGCACCCGTTGTCCTGGCTACCGCTGTCTATGGCAACAAAAGACGTTCACTGCTAAAGCCACTGGCTTGTATACAAGTCAGTGGCTAAAGCGAATGTTTCATATCACTCCGCAGGGTGTCCGGTCTTTTGTCACTCTAATCAGCTGCTGTGATAGACAACACCTGTTGTCCTGGCTAGCCTACCTAGCTGTTGCCTAGCGGTGTTCCACAACGGCACTGTTTTGTTTTGCGCAGCAACAATCTTAACATTAAATAGGTCTAAAGAAATGTCCCCACATGTGTGAATCATGTAAGTATATCCATATAATAAGCGGGTTAACTTTCGGCGAGTCGGTCGCTTTGTGGAATAGCAGCACTTCAGAGAGAACAAGACCCCTCCGCTCCGCGTCGGGGTCTAAAGATTCTCTCTGTCGTGCTGCTATTGCACGGTAGCGACCTTCTCGCCGAACGTTAACCCTTACGTAACAAGCTTCCTCCCCCTTTCGGCCCCACCAACCTGTCTCTTCGCTTATTGGCTGTTTTCTGGGGAGGGCTGGCCGACCAAATCCTACCGCTAAACATCGCTCCACAGAAAACAGGGGCCAGACTAGCAGTGGAGCCAATCATTTGGCAGAAGTAAGTAGGATGGCACGTGAGGCTAATTGGAAGCATGCAGGTTACCGTGATGAAGTACCAGCTGATGCATTTATAACATGCAAGGCATTCTTATAACATGCAAGGCTATTTATTAATAACCCCTTTTTTGTTTAACAAATATACAAGGCAAAACAAATTTGTAGACAAATTTTCAAGTAAAACAAAATGCAAGTAAATGACACACAAATGTAAATAAATGTCAAACACAAACCATAAATCCTTGTTGTAGTCAATACAATGCACTGTTGAGAAAACTATATACACTGTACATGGGCATGCATGCCACGTGGTATGAACTATTTACAAAATGCACTACTGTGCAATGGCACAAACTAGGTCAGTGCAGTCCAGCCACTGCTACTGGGATGAGTATTTCTGGGGTTCCCTGGCCTGTGCCATGCGGTCCAGCACTCCAAGCAGTTCCTTATGGAAGTCTGCAGTCTGGGCAGCTTGTTCCCGTCTGAAGGTCATCTCCTCCTGCCTCGCTTCACGCAACTCCTCCAGTATCTGCCGGAAGTGGCGTTCGCACTGAGTCTCAAGGTGTTCAAGGCGGGCTTCAAGATGGTTCTTAAGGTTGTAGATGTGGTCCCTGAGCTGGGTCTCAAGGCGTTCGTGGTGGTCTTCGAGCTTGGTCTCAAGGCGGTCACGATGGTCTTCGTGCTGGGCCTCAGGGCGTTCGCGATGGTCTTCGAACTGGGTCTCAAGGCGGTCACGATGGTCTTTGAGCTGGGCCTCAGGGCGTTCGCGATGGTCTTTGAGCTGGGTCTTCATGGGGCTTTCGAGGTGAGCCTCGCGCCGGGTCTCAAGTTGCTCCTCCTCTGAAGATTGCGGTTCACACAGGACAGTGGACTCTTCTTGGAACAAGCTCCTTTTTCTCTTGCCTGAATAGAGGGGAGGGGGACACATCTTAGGGGCAGTTGGACCAAAGCATAATGAGTGTCCATAACAAAGATGTTGAAACCTGGCCGACTCACTTTGTGAAATATTGCAACTTAATTTTGGAGTGGCAGTAATGACTGAAAGTCATTTGGAGTGTATATGGAGCTACTGTGTGTTCACTTGTCAAGTGGCTACCCTTTTGGTAATATTCAGCATCTTGTAACATAAAAAAAGAACAATATGGTGCAGCACGGATGTGCTCCGTTTTTGCTTTATTCTTTTGCAGTGCATTACAACACCGAGACACTTAATCTTATAATGCACTGGTAAAAAAAAATTGTATCCATTCGGCACCAGATTTTTCCTTTCAAATTTATTTAGTCCCTTTTCCTTCTCTGGTTGCACTGGAGTGTCTGCCCCAGAGGTGGGAAGTCGGTTTTCCTTTGTTTTAAAGCGTGTTGGGTTGCATGACTGACAAACCCAAAAATAAGTAAATACACGGTGTGTAAAATTAAATACAGCAAGATGAACATTTGAATTCACTTACCAGCACGAGAACAAGTGCTTACAGTTTCTACAGGTGCTTCCAACACCGGCGTTGAAACAATCACAGGTGCTGACTCGGAAGATGGCGAAGTTGGAGGATTTTTGGACAGCTTTCCAGAGGCATACTCCTCACCGATTACACAAACCACTTCTATTGTTCAGAGGGGGGTGGGGGACATGAAAGAAAAACAACACACAGTATGTAGTTAAAGGGGCTCCAGGTAGGATTAAGTTAAGTTGAATTAACCGATTGATGCCTGATGTTGCGTTGCGCAACATTGGCCCTAGCGCCAGGAGCTGCATTACGCAATATTCAGGCTCATGAGATTTGATACAACTTCAGTAAAAAGCTCAGTTTGAGATGAATGAACACATTCTAATGAAAGATAAGGGTCTTAGCGTTTACAGTTTTTCTCGATTGGTTTGGCTAATTTCTTGAAACCGAGATGACATTTCTATAAATTTTGGGTCATTTGGCTAAACATTCTTACACTTCTGCACAACAGTTCAGATAACTAGCAAAATGTCATATACCTCCCAAAACAGCTCATTCTTGCATCAGCACTAAACCTTCTCCCGCATAAATAGTCAGTACCATAAAAATGGCATATATCCTTCTCAATTGGTTTGGCTCATTTGCATTCATTTAGTCATTCTGTCAAAATAAACTGGATGGTTCAGCATAACCTCATGGATCCTCATCACTTGCTCATATGACTCCAAAAACTGTTTACCCGTGTGTCGAGACTAAATTCCTTCCATAGAATGCCGTTTGAAAAAATGTCAAGAAATTAGCCAAATAACAGAGGAAACTGTAGTATACACGGTTGTAAAATTATTTTCTACAAACTAGTAAAGTTACAATACCATCTGGCCTGTTGAACACGGTCATGAATTTACTGTTTACAGCAAAGAAATTCTTAAAATATTATGTCCTTGACGGTTTTGACAATTGTGTAGACTACTTTGCATATGATGACTCACACAATGAAATCATGATGACATGTTTTGGAGAGGGCAACCATTAGACTGAGAATTGTCTAATTCGTTTAGATAAGACAGGTCAATTCATTTGGAAAATGTGCTAAATGTATGCTCAATGTGTCAACTGTAGGGTACTTGTATATAGCCATCTGCCGAGATGTACTAAACATTTGAGACATGTACAAAGCATTTGAAATTTGATGAAAGCAATGAAAAATGCCATTCTGTTGTGGGAAATTGTAAGTTGGTTTGGAGATTTGTCCGTGTTGTTTTGAGAATGTCATCTCAGTTTCGAGAAATTAGCCAAACCAATCGAGAAAAACTGTAAATGCAACTTTGTGCATATTTTTGTGTGCTTCAGAAGCCAAGATATTTAGGTTATTATAGGCTGATGGCAGCTTTTCTTAAAAAGGGCTCAGGCATTCAGCACCCTTTTTTGCAGGTGCCTTAGGCATCAATGGGTTAATCACGATCTCGAGTCAGCCGATGCTTGTGCGAGTCATTAATGAGTGAACAATAACTCTCGCAACCACTTCCATGGTCCGCTGTCAGAAAACCCCACATGTAACTTTTGGCAGCGCAGTCCAAAGGAAGGTTATGGTTAACACTTTTCATTTGAAAACATCGCTTTACATACCGTATTCAGATTTGTATCAACTACTCTCAAAGCGAGTTTATTTGAACAACATTTTTTCATTGAGGGTAGCTTTTGAGACAGGCATGCTACCGGCAAATGACGTCATCCTACCTAGTGCTCCTTTAAACCATGACAACTGCAATAGTAGCTGTAATATGTATTATTATTAAAGTTTGGGATGTAGGAGCGTACTTATTCATCATGTGTTGTTCGCAATTCATTTAGGCAGCAAGAAAAGCGATGCATATCAGGTGCCGTTTCCATGTAGCTGGATATTTTTATATGTGGATATTTTTTTCTCCTGGTTGCATTGGTTTTGCATAGGTTTTGGCCTTCCGTTTCCACGTAGCAGATATTTAAAAATCCAGGAAAAAAAGCAGGAGAAAAAAATATCCTGTTTAGGGGGCTGAAACGCATTTGTTACAATGGAGGATTTATTTTTATCCACATGTTGCGTTTACACCTAACCAGGAGAAAAAAATACCCTGCTAAAAAAATATCCTGCTACGTGGAAACAGCACCTCAGTTAACACCAAAGAAACTCAAGAGAAAGAACAATCTCTTGGCAGGGAATGCATTGGCCACGGTGTAGTACGGGGGCGTTGCCTGAGGACACGAGTGGATGGAAAATTAACTCCCTTGCGCATGGTCATTGGTCAGTGGGTGCGATGGATGCCATTTTCGTACTCCCTTGCACATGGTCAGTGGGGGCGACACCATGATGGATAATTTGTGGCCAAGTAACGGCAGCTGTTGGTCAGCAGTAATTGCTGGGGGTAATTAAGGACAGCTGACAGACATTCACGCTGTCCTATGACCTGTTCCACAGTGAATAACATTTCCGTACTCCCCTCGCCATCATTTCCTACTACGCTGTTATGACGTGAGTAAGCCCTCTTGTCTCAACCCTCTTTGGTTTACACTCACCAGCATGAGGGAGTAGTGGAGTGGTCACAGCTCCCACAGGTGATTCCAACACCTGACTTGAAAGTTTTGATACTATCACAGGTGCAGAGATTCTAGAGACAGACTCTTCACTGATTACATAAATTTCTAGGGGGGGGGATCGAGAGAGAGAGAAAGAAAAGCACACCATGTAGTTAACCCATGACAATATCGGCAATAGTGTTTGGGATGTAGTAGCCTACATATAGTTGTTCACATGTTGTGTTAAACCGAAATTGTTTTAGATTGCAAGGCAAGCCAGGCATATTAGTGTACACTCACCAGCGTGAGGGCGTGGAATGGTCACAGCTCCCACAGGTGATTTCAACAACTGCACTGAAATCACAGGTGCCGACTCTGAAGAAGGTGATGTGGATGGAGGATGTTTGGACAGCATTCCAGAGACATTCTGCTCAGTGCTGGCAAAACCTAAGTGCAAAGAATAAAAAAACATATGTAGTTAACTGCAGTGGAGTTTGGCAGTGGGTTACAGATCCGTTGTTGACATGTGCGAAACCGCAATCGATTGTGACGGCAACAGCAAGGCAAGCGATGCACCATTAGTTTACACTCACCAGTGTGAGGGCGTGGAGTGGTCACAGCTCCCACAGGTGATTCCAACACCTGACTTGAAGCGATCACAGGTGACTCTGAAGATGGTGATGTGGATGGAGGATCTTTGGACAGCATTCCAGAGACAGACTCCCTGCCGACTACACAAACCACGTCTGTTACTATTGGGGGGTGGGGCACATGAGAAAGACAAAAAAAAACACTTTGTAGTTAATCCATGACAATAATTGCAATAGAGTTTGGGATGTAGTAGTAGCCCACATATTGTTGTTCACATGTTGTGTTAAACCGCAATTCATTTAGACACCAAGAAAAGCATAAAACATTAGTTTACACTCACCAGCTTGAGGGCGTGGAGTGGTCACAGATCCCACAGGTGATTCCAACACCTGACTTGAAGCGATCACAGGTGCCGACTCTGGAGGCGGTGATGTGGGTGGGAGATTTTTGGGCAGCATTCCAGAGACAGACTCCTCAGTGCTGGCAAAATCTAAGAGCAAACAAAAAAAACATATGTAGTTAACTGCAGTGGAGTTTGGCAGTGGGTTACATATTCGTTGTTGACATGTGCGAAACCGCAATAGATGGTGACAGCAACAGCAAGGCAAGTGATGCTGCATGTGTTTACACTCACCAGTGTGAGGACATGGAGTGGCCACAGCCCGCACAGGTGATTCCAACACCTGACTTGAACTCATCCCAGGTCCTGACTCTGAAGAAGGCAAAGATTTTTGGACGGCATTTCAGAGGCAGACACCTCATTACTTGCACAAACTAAACTAAGGGCTTTTCATATTCTCCAAGTGAAGTGTTCTAGCCTTGCTAGGAGTGACTTCCATAATATAATGTCACCATATTGCTGTTCTATGTTTAATTAATAATTGGATACTCCTTGGTGAAATCCGCGAAAAATGAGCCTTTCACTCGTCCTAGCAAGGCTTGGGGGCATTTGGGTGTGACGGAGGTCATCTTGCACCTGTTCACCCCCCTCGGGGATCGAACGTGCGACCTCATCAACTACAACGGTTCGGCAATGGGAGACACAGTACGATACCGCTGGGCCAAGAGACTAGCCTCGACTCTCGGCCCAACGGCACCAGACTGTATGAGGCTATCGGAGGGAGGTTTACCAACGTTCCACGCCAACTCTGTGCTAGTTAGCCTCCGTTACATGGGCAATTAGGGTAATTTCTCCAAGGCTTTTTTTGAGAGCAAAAAACATAGTAGCCTATTTGTTGTAGTTATAACCCATTACAATAACGGCAATGTAGTTCGGCATGTAGTGGGCTACATATTCGTTGCTGACATGTGCTGCCAAACTTTAGGGTCGCAGCAAGACAAGAGATCCGTGTTTTTAGGCTACATTTACCAGCTTGAGGCCGTGGACTGCTCACAGGTCGCGCAGGTGATTCTTCTTCCGAATCCAATGCCATCATTGCACAGAGTGCATCCCGTACTGCTACACCTGCGGGTTGATCTGGAGGATTCCAGGTCTCAGGAGGATTTCTGGCCTCATAACCAGCCAAATCTTCAGGTGATTCCAACTCTGGTATAAAGAACTCCGGCTCGTACCAATCCCATTCTGTGTCCAAAGGAACAAAAAGCACAGTAAATATAAAACAAGGTCTTTGTTTGCTACCCCTAAGAAAAGTATTTGTGGTAGCACTCAGTTGTTGTTGCTGTCACGCTGTAGGCTACATGCTAATCTGTTCAGCAAACTAACAAATAATATTAAGTGAAAATGTGACCTACCCGCACAATACCAACGGCCCTTCTCTCTGTGGTACTCCTTCGCCTCATTGTACTGCTTCATCATTCTTCGATATTTATTCCGGGTTTGGGTTGGGGTGCGGGAATGACCATACTCGTCGGACAGTATCTGGGAAATTTCCTGAAATACCTTCACTTTGCTCCTCGTTGGTGCAAACATATCTCTCTTGATGTGGTCTCTGTTCAACACAGACATAAGGTGATCGTGCTCATCCATAGACCACTGTTGGCCTTTAGTTGAGTTAAAATTGTCTTCCATCTTGTTTTGTTTTTTAAAATACAGTAGCAAGTCCGATAGATAGCCTATTTTCCCTCTTCTTGAGTTACTTTTACTGTGTGGTGGTGGCGGTTAGGTCACCAGCGCGTGGCGTGATGGCACTCCTACTGTAGTACTGACCAATCAGTGTAGCTCTAGTGTTTGTCAGGCTAATCAAAAATGGTCAGAAGTTGGTTGACCGAGGCTAATTGGGGCTAATTGCAATATTAGGTAAGACGTACAACTAACTAGCCTGTCAATTGAGATCCACTCTCTTGACCTCTTCTTGCCTCAACGTGTCTCTTTACGGACAACTCTGGTGTTTATCGGGATGTTCCGTACGTCATTTAGAAAGTGAGTGTATTATACCGGTAGGCTACATGCATTTTGGCATGTGTAGGCTAGCTAATGTAAGATACTCGTGGTTGGAGTCGTGATAACCACCGTCGGTTGGCGCTCAACTGTTTGATGTCAAATGTCAATCAAAGTCACTTAGCAATAATATCATCACGACGATAGATGTAGAATATCGTTTAGGGACTGTTCGTTATTTATTTTTGGGGTCGCCGGAAGATGTCCACCTTTGATCGTCAAATTTTGCATGACCCTCCCCTAACGAGCTTCAAAACTTTGATGACCCTCCCCGCGACGCCGTCAAAAAAATGCATGACCCTCCCCTATGGAGAAGTAGTAAATAGCCCTATTCTACCTTATTTTTTATTTTTTTGACAAACGTTGATTGACCAACGCTGCTGCTAGCTTACTGGATGTTATTGTAGGCGCCCTCTTGAAAACTATAGTAGTCTACTTCACGAACGCGGGGACATTTCATACATTTATAATTTGATTTAGCTTATGATAACTTATGATAGCTCTTCGACACAACAGAACACAACGGGGTATGAATCTGTGATCAATTTTAGCTAAATGGAGAAGCGTTTCTGAGGCTATGTTACATCAAAGCATACAAACAAGGTAGGAATGCTTTTTTCTAATAAATGTGCCAAACATTTTTGGATGAGCCTCCCCTAGCCAGCTTAAAAGAAATTGATGACCCTCCCCTCAGCAATGAAAAAAATGACGTGACCCTCCCCTATTTTCTTCCGGTGACCCCGAAAATAAATAACGAACAGTCCCTTATCTGCATCCAACGTAATACAATTAACAAAGCCCATGGAATAGCCAGTCTCACTCTCAGCAAATAAATGAGTCACTTTATTTTATTGATAACTTGATTGATGATTTGATAATAACACGCCCAAGCTTGCATTTTATTAACTTACGTTCATGTCAGAATGCATGCCTTTTTCTGCATTAGGCCTATACAAGTCAAGTCAAGTAGGTTTTATTGTCAATTTCTTTACATGCACTGGTCATACAAAGAATTTTAAATTACATTTCTTGCTTTCCCATTAGACATAGACTAATCTAGGTAAGGACATAGACAGTATAGACATAGACAGTACTTATACATGGACTTAAGACAGTATGGACATAGACAGTGCTCATACAGACATTTAAAGTGCAAGACTGGACAACAGAAGACTTGTAGAGGACATACATTAAGAGGTATCTCATTACATTGCATTTAGCTGACGATCGTCCAATTTAGGCCTATTAATAGCCTAGGTTATTTATTGGTTGTACCGGGAGCAATGTGGGGTTAGGTGCGTGCCTTTTTCAGGCTTTTCAACCATGGATGTATCCTAGGAGTGCGTTGCAATATGCAACCTTGCCTCCTCCACTTGCACTTGTCTCCTCGTCCCGCCTCCTGGCCCCTCCTCCGTGGAGAAAACGATCAAGTTTCCCAGCTGTCAGCCTACAACAATGCAACAATTGCAAATGAGAAAAAGACTCTACAATTGAGCTTTTGCAAGATATTGAAATATAATGCTGTTGTCAGTGATGTCATCATGACATAATTACTTCCTGGTACGAGGAGAGAAGCAAGTGGAGGAGGCAATAGAGCTCTTCAGCGTTGACGTCAACTTGTATGCGGCGGTTGGCGTTCGGGTTCTATGGCGATTTTTTTTACATTGCAACACGCCATAGAGATTCAGGTTTGGCAAAAATATAAGTTGCACGCCAACAACGAACATTAGCGTGTCCCCGCATCCCTTTCTCATTAGTGGAACGGATCGTATCATCATGTTGGTGTATTCACATGTTAAATCATGACGATTTTAATTCAATATTGCTAACCCCTTTCTGATCATTAAAACTTCCGAACTACATGCAGTTGTCTCTTACCTGTTACGTCATCCGTGGTACGCTACATCACTACATCACTATACACATACTTTCCTTTGGTTGCCATGGGTACTACAACCCTCCGCACGTACATGACGTTAGATACAGGCGCCGCTTCTGTAGTCGCCAAAAGTTTCCGGGTTTAGCATATGGACGCAACATCGTATTTATGTCGAAGTTTGACACAAAATGATCAACCATGTCATACCTACAGCCTATTTTTAACACCCTCGACAGCTTGCGGGGGTTCGCTAAGCGCGTGCTTGCACTCGGAGCTTATTTGAAACTGGCCCCTATTCATTCCCAATGGGAGGCCGGAAGCCGATACAAACCAGGATGTCCTTAAATGCTAACATGAAAGACTACAGTCTACTACATGCTTCCGCGTTACTGAAGAGCTCTATTGGTCGCATATTGCAACGCACTCTAGGCAAAGAAAGTGGATCTAAGAAGAAGCGTCATTTTGTTTCGTTTCCGGTATCCACTTTACCTCGGGTGAACGCCCCTTTAGGAGACCTTCGGTTAGGAGACCTTCGGAGTCCTGAGGTTGAAAATCAATTAAGTCCCCTTAGCGCTGTAGATGGCGGTAGCGCACGTCTTGCGCAAACACCTCAAAAAGAGAAGAAGAAGTACGGGACAACGCCCCCTTAGGAGACCCATATTGAGCACACGTTTTTGCATTGAGTGGGCGTGTTTTGCGATATCTTGGTTTGATTCAGTATTTTTGCTCTAGGGGTCTTTCTCAAATGCTAGGCCAGTGTCCTTCCAAGTGTATCAGCCTAATTAGTCACGCCCAGTGATTGGATACTTTTTGGTGAACTCTACAGAATATCCAATCACTGGGTGTGACTAATAAAGGGTATCCAATCACTGGGCGTGACTAATTAGGCTGATACACTTGGAAGGACACTGGCCTAGCATTTGAGAAAGACCCAAGGTGTAGGGAGAGGTAAGGATGGGATTTGAATCTGCAACACTCTGATTTCAAGATCCCTACCCTAACCATTAGGCCACATCTACCCTGTAACATCCGTCAGAGAAGGGATGGGCAATAGCCTACAACCAACTGGTAAAAATTTGATTGGGGGCATTGATCTATGTTAATAAGTTGTGCACATGAATGACAAACACAGTAACTGCTGCAATTTATTCTGTGGAAATGCAGTCTAGTTTATCAATATGTTAGTGTAATGGAGGCTAACTAGCAGAGTTGGCGGGGAACTTTAGTAAAACTTCCTCCCAAAGTCTCATACAGTGTCAATGCCGTTGGACTGGGAGACTGAAGTATGGTCCTGCGTATCAAATCTAATCTATCGTACTGTGTCTCCCATTGCCGGACCGTTGTAGTTGACGAGGTTGCAGGTGCGATCCCCGAGGGGGACGGATGTCACGGAGGTCATCTTGCACCTGCACCCCCCTTGGGGATCGAACGTGCGCCCAACGGCACGAGACTGTATGAGGCTATCGGAGGGAGGTTTTACCAATGTTCCACGCCAACTCTGCTAGTTAGCCTCCGTTACACGAACAGGTGCAAGATGACCTCCGTCACAGTGGTGCCGTGACCCGGATGGGAGTTGGGGAGATTGTAACGGAGGCTAACTAACAGAGTTGGCGTGGAACGTTAGTAAACCTCCCTCCTAAAGCCTCATACAGTGTCGATGCCGTTGGACTGGGAGACTGACTGGTCTTTTGGTCCAGCGGTATCGTACTGTGTCTTCCATTCCCGGACCATTGTTGTTGACGAGGTCACAGCCCCGAGGGGATCGAACAGGTGCAAGATGACCTCTGTCACATTATAATGCCTCATATCATCATGCATTACATCTTTTGTGATACGAGCCTGAGGTACAAGAGTGCTGAGTCAAGTTTTCATCAACATTTAATTAAAACCAAATGCTAACTTGAATATAAACAATGGCTGTCCTAAAAGTTTTAGGAAATGGATCGCACTCAGTTTTTTCTTCTTTCTTGTCCTTTTCTTTTTATTTAAACATTGCAGGGACTGGTATGACAGGAGAACCCTTCTCCATCTTCAAGCTGGAAGAGCGCGGTGTGTGAAAGACAACTTTGTCCTAAAAGTTTTAACATTAAAAACTTTTTTTTTTGTTCAACATCACATTGTGCAGTGTTGAGTGAACAGGCCCAAAGTTACTGAAACGTCAAACTCACTCACACTGTCACTTTTCAGACCTCTCTGCACATTCACCAATCTCCGTCTCTATCACTTCCTTGTCAATTAATTTGACTAGTCTGTGAGGGTTGTTAAAAAGTGTAAAGCTGACTTAATAACTTACTAAAACTCACTTCATGCACACAGCCAATGTTAAGATGTCACTGCTCATTCAGTCACCAATCTCTCTCCACTACTGCCCTGTTCAGGATGGCAAGTAACAGCTAAAACATGACGTGATTAGGCCTAATGCAGCTCAAATAACCCATTAGGTCCTGGAGGTTCTTGATTTGAGCTGTTTTATTTAAAAATTGGGTAAGCTAGAGCTTGATGAACACATTTAAGGCAAAACGAGGGTCCTAGCTTTTAAAACGCAACTCATTTCATGTTTGTATGTGCTTCGGAGGCTGAGATATTTAGGATTTAATAGGTAGAGGGCACCCTTTCCCAAAAAGGGTTTAGGACAAAATGGGATTAAAAAAAAAAAAAAAAACCCACAATCCCCAGTACCCTGATCACAGAAAAAGTGACTGATACATTTTTTTTTAAACTAACAATGTACTTATCTACTCACAATTCTCCTAGGGTGATTGTGGTCGCAGCAAAAAAACTAATCTTTCTAAATTCAATCCAAAGCAGCATCTAGGGAAATCTCATAGCAATTTTCGAAAACAGCAGATTTGGGGAAGCTCAATATGAGACTAGTATGATCTAATGAGAGTAAGGTTTTTTTGTTTTATTATTATTATTATATTTAATATTTTTTGTGGTCTTTTTAGACTTAATTATGGACAGGGCAGTATGAGAGGTAGACAGGGGAGAGAGACGGGGAGGGATCGGCAAAGGACCCGAGCCGGGAATCGAACCCGGGTCAGCCGCATGGCAGGCAACTGCCCTACCAGATGGCCAAGGCAACTATTATTATTATATTTATTTATACTAGGCCAAAAATCTGCCTCATGTCACAGGCGGGTCTCCAGATGTCCAGTAATCATTATTGACAACATTCGAATCTTTGGCCGACAAAATATGGACACACAGAAATCCGCATGTGATTGCGGACCAAGGGTGGAATGATTGCAATTTCATTTGTCTATGCTTGCAGGTGGAGGCCTTACATTGAAGCAGGCCATGTTATACAAACAAATCTGTCTTTGCATAGTTGTGCCATTATAACTCAATAATAACACGATCACTCTACTCTATCATAACAATAGTGAACTTCTATGTGTGGTTGCAGGTGGAGGCTTGCCGTAGGCCTAGTTGTGCCATTATAACTCACTAACAACACGATCACTCTACTCTATCATAATAATAGTGTACCTCTCTCTAGAATAGTTGTGCCATTATAACTCACTCATATACGACCCCCCTGGGATCAATAAATGATACTCTACTCTACTCTACTCTACTCTAACAACACGACCACTCTAGTCTATCATAACAATAGTTTGACTCTCTGAAGAAGGCATGTCTGCTGAAACATGTTGGGGTCTTTTAAATGTCTAACATGACAAAGCCATCACATTAAAGGCTTTTAAACTTCTTCAGTTTTTTTATCTTCAGTTTTTTCCCTATCCTAGGAGCACCTCACCCAAACTTTTTCAGAGTCCAGGAAGTGCTCCTAAACTAACTTTTTTGATAACTCTTTTGAAACCAATAGTTTACTTCTATATGTGTTTGCAGGTGGCGGCTTGACGTTCAAGCGTGGCATTATAACTCACTAACAAAACGATCACTCTACTCTAATAGTGTACTTCTACATACCGGTATGTGTGTTTGCAGGTGGCGGCTTGACGTTCAAGCGTGGCATCTTAACTCACTAACAACATGATCACTCTACTCTAACATAATAATAATAGTGTACTTCTATATGTGTTTGCAGGTGGTGGCTTGACGTTCAAGCGTGGCATCTTCGGCGGCCTGGGTAAGCAGGAGACCATGATGTCGGTGTGCTACGGCCGTGCGGAGGACCTGGTGTTCTCCGGAGCCACCACGGGGGACGTGTACGTCTGGAAGGACACCACGCTCATCAAGACCATCAAGGCCCACGACGGACCCGTCTTCGCCATGTGCTCCCTGGACAAGGTGTGAGCGTGTGCGTGCATGTGTGTGTGTGCGTGCGTGCGTGCGTGCGTGCGTGCGTGCGTGCGTGTGTGTGTGTGTGTGTGTGTGTGTGTGTGTGTGTGTGTGCGTGCGTGTGCGTGTGTGTATGTACTGGTTAGGAGGATATTGCACTTTTTTTTACAGTACAGCCAGTATTAAGTACACACTTAATTAGATCACATGGAGGGTTTGAGGTATTTGCTTATTACTGTTGCTTTAAGATGAAAAGTAATTTAGGCTAATACAATATCCTCCCTATAGTGCTGAACTCATCGTCTTGTTGTTTGTGTGTGTGTATATACAGTAGTGTGTGTATAGAGCAGTGTTCCTCAAACTTTTTCAGTCCGAGAACCACTTTGTCCCCCCCAAAATGTTAAGGGAACATCTGTCAACTGAATTGACAGTTGACGGGTGCTAAAATGACACTGCTAATTTCGATGCATTTCAATTTACAAGCCTGTCATACTGTGGTGAAAATAAGACTTCAGCTATGTTTAGCTTTGTAATTATGTTACAAATGTAGCCTACTGCTAGCTTGTCGTAGAAAAGTAGAAATCCCCTCGCGGACCTCCTGAACTCTGCCGCAGACCACCAATGGTCCTCGGACCACACTTTGAGAACCACTGGTATAGAGTGAGTGTTTGTGTGCCGTTTATAATGCGTAACTCCCTGCATTGTTGTTGTGTGTGGCAGGGGTTTGTGACGGGGGGGAAGGACGGTGTGGTGGAGCTGTGGGATGACATGTTTGAGAGGTGCCTGAAGAGCTACGCCATCAAGAGGGCCGCACTCTCCCCCAACTCGAAAGGTAACAACCATTACAATATATTACATTATACCACATTACATTACAACACTACACAGAGGGCCGCACTCTCCCCCAACTCGAAAGGTAACAACCATTACAATATTACATTATACTACATTACATTATATTACATTATATTACATTACAACACTACACAGAGGCTCTCACTCTCCCCCAACTGGAAAGGTAACAACCATTACAATATTACATTATACTACATTACATTATATTACAATACAACACTACACAGCGGGCCGCACTCTCCCCCAACTCGAAAGGTAACAACCATTACAATATATTACATTATACCACATTACATTACAACACTACACAGAGGGCCGCACTCTCCCCCAACTCGAAAGGTAACATCCATTACAATATTACATTATACTACATTACATTACAACACTCGAGTTAGGGGAGTGCTGCCTCTGTGTAAAGGTAACAACCATTACAATATATTACATTATACCACATTACATTACAACACTACACAGAGGGCCGCACTCTCCCCCAACTCGAAAGGTCAGAGACATTAAACATCCTTACGTTTATTCTACTGTATATCATATCCCAGTACATACCATTTATAGTACATTGTATTACATTGCATTACATTTGCAGTCATGGGTAAGCGGTTGGGGCGTCAGACTTGTATCCCAAAGGTTGCTGGTTCGACTCCTGACCCGCCAGGTTGATGGGGGGAGTAATTGACCAGTGCTCTCCCCCATCCTCCTCCATGACTGAGGTACCCTGAGCATGGTACCCCCTTGCACGGATGAGGCATGAATGCAATTTCGTTGTGTGCAGTGTTCACTTGTGTGCTGTGAACTGCTGTGTCACAATGACAATGAGAGTTGGAGTCATTAGAGGGCCCTGTGAGATAAGTAAGGGTTAACGTTCGGCGAGAAGGTCGCTACCGTGGAATAGCAGCACGACAGAGAGAATCTTTAGACCCCGACGCGGAGCGGAGCGACCCACAAAGCGACCGACTCGCCGAACGTTAACCCGCTTATTATATGGATATACTTAAATGATTCACACATGGCGGGGACATTTCTTTAGGCCTATTTAATGTTAAGTTTATTATAGTTTTTCATGTCAAAAGATTGTTGCTGCGCAAAACAAAACAGTGCCGTTGTGGAACACCGCTAGGCAACAGCTAGGTAGCCAGGACAACAGGTGTTGTCTATCACAGCAGCTGATTAGAGTCTTGTTGAAAAGTCGCTTTAGCAGTGAAAAGTCTTGTTGACATTGACAGCGGTCTGTTATAGACCAACCCGTCCGTTATCGAAAAATAACAGACGTGCGAACGTTGGGGAGCCCCATTGAAATGAATGGAGCATTCGACCGATGACGTCACACCATATAATAATATAGAATACCACACTATTCCTTGACATCGCATTCGATGCCATTAGCAGACACTTGTATCATCGCATTACAGCCAAATATGGCAGATTGAAGCCTTTTTATTATCCACGTGACATGTGTAACAAATGCTCAATATCTGCCTTTGCCATTCATTCATTCATTCATTCATTCATTCATTCACCGAATGAACTTAAACCTAATGTTTAAGTTCATTTGCCGTCTGGATAAGTCTAAAAACTGTATTAGAATGATTCTCACAAGCTCCAGATGCAGCTCTATCCGATATCGATCATATATGTGGAATCATTGGTATGGCTGCCTTTTAAGACTGTCATGACAAATATGTTTGTGTGTGCTTAGGCATTATTGCTTGTTGTTGTTTTTTTCTCTTTTGTTTTTATGTATATGTTGTGTGTCTGCCTATTGGGCCCAGAGCCTGTAATAAAGTTCATATATTCATTCACAAATCAAGTCATTTACTATGTGTATACTCTGCGCAGGGCTGCTGCTGGAGGATAACCCCTCTATCCGTGCCATCACGCTGGGCCACGGCCACATCCTGGTGGGCACCAAGAACGGGGAGATCTTGGAGATAGACAAGAGCGGGCCCATGATACTACTGGTACAGGTCAGTGGAGGAGGAAGAGACAGGGAGGTTTTAGGACTGTGTTGTTTCATGTCTCTGTGTGTCTCTGTGTGTCTCTGCCTGTCTCTCTCTCTCTCTCTCTCTCTCTCTCTCTGGCTTGGTCTCTGTCAGTGGAGGAAGAGACAGGGAGGTTTTAGGACTGTGTTGTTTCACGTCTCTGACTCTGTCTCTGTCTCTGTCTCTGCCTCCCTCTCTGCCTCCCTCTCTCTCTCTCTCTCTCTCTCTCTCTCTCTCTCTCTCTCTCTCTCTCTCTCTCTCTCTCTCTCTCTCTCTCTCTCTCCCTCTCTCTCTCTCGCTCTCTCTCTCTCTCTCTCTCTCTGTCTCTGTCAGTGGAGGAAGAGGGAGGTTTTACTGTATGACTGTTGTTTCATGTTTCAAGTCCAGAATGCATTGTTTTAAATCTGGTCTGGACGGGTCACCCTGGCAAGTTCCAACCAAGCCAAACAGCTCCTTTATTTCTTGTTGCATGATAACGTATTTACTCATGTTTTGGGGTATTACCTTTCTCTCTCTCTCTCTCTCTCTCTCTCTCTCTCTCTCTCTCTCTCTCTCTCTCTCTCTCTCTCTCTCTCTCTCTCTCGCTCTCTGTCTCGGGTGTCTCTCTCTCTGTCTCTGGGGGTCTCTCTCTCTATCTCTCCATCTCTCCAGGGTCATATGGAAAGCCCAACATTTATGTATTGTTGTATGTCAACATATTTACCCATTACATACTTTGGGGTATTACCTCTCTCTCTCTCTCTCTCTCTCTCTCTCTCTCTCTCTGCAGGGTCATATGGAGGGGGAGGTGTGGGGTCTGGCTGCCCACCCTCTGCTGCCCATCTGTGCCACAGTGAGCGATGACAAGACCCTGCGCATCTGGGAGCTCTCCGCCAATCACCGCATGGTGGCCGTCCGCAAACTCAAGAAAGGTCCGCCATCCCCCCCAGCGTTGTGACATCATCATCTGGGTCACTGGGTCAAAGTACAGCATTAGTCAGAGGGGTAGAGATTCAGCTGAAACTTTCAAAAATAAAAAAAATACATTTTATAGTTTTAAGTGTTACTTGGCAATCGCCTCCTGGGTTTTCAACCAGTGGTCCAAGACCCAATGGTGGTCTGTAGAGAGTAGAGTAGAGTATCGTTTATTGATCCCAGGGGGCAGTATTGCTGGCGGTCCGTGACTTGCTATACAGTCTATCTACAACAATTATTTAAAAATGTTGTCCTTGTTGCACTAATAGAGAAGTCTTGGGTATTTTTGTACCTGATCCCTTCATACAGTACCTGAGCATAGACACTGAATAGAGGTCCCTGGGCCCAAATCAGTTGAAAGCCCACAATTTGTGATTTGGCAGATTGTGAAAAAGATTTAGAAAACCACCATGTATACAGTAACATGACACAGTTGCTTTTATAATGACACATTTGCTTTCCTAACTACACAACCAACCCAAACAAGCACTCTGTGCGTGTATTGTTTCTGCGTGCGTGTCTGTGTGTCTGTGTGCATGCACGTGTCTTTATCTATCTTTGTCTGACTGTCTCTGTGTTTCCCCAAGTGGCAAGTACTGTTCCTTATCCCCTGCACTCAGAAAAATATTTACCCCAAAAATGTAGACTTTCCAAAAAAATTCCATGTGATTATATTAGGTAAAGTCTACATTTTGGGGTAAATGTTTTTGAGTGTGATAGGAAAAGCCTTAGTATTCGTCTGAGCATTCATACTGTACTATACCATACTGTATTCTCATGAAATTATGCTTATGTGTGTATTCCCCAGGTGGCAGGTGCTGTGCCTTCTCCCCCGATGGGAAAGCCTTAGCGGTGGGCCTGAACGACGGCAGTTTCCTGGTGGTGAACGCCGACACGCTGGAGGACATGGTGACCTTCCACCACCGGAAGGAGATCATCTCAGACCTGCGCTTCTCACAAGGTGAACCCCCTAACTAAACACCCCTGCGCTTCTCACAAGGTGAACCTCATAGCGTGGCTATTGCCCTGAACACACACCCCTGCGCTTCTCACAAGGTGAACCCTGTAGCCTATCGCCCTGAACAAACACCCCTGCGCTTCTCATAAGGTGAACCCCGTAGCCTATCGCCCTGAACAAACACCCCTGCGCTTCTCACAAGGTGAACCCTGTAGCCTATCGCCCTGAACAAACACCCCTGCGCTTCTCATAAGGTGAACCCCGTAGCCTATCGCCCTGAACAAACAACCCTGCGCTTCTCACAAGGTGAAAACCCTCAAACTAAGCAGCCCCTTCGCTTCTCACAAGGTGAACCCCGTAGCATGGCTATCACCCTAAACACATCCTGTCGGACTGTTAAAAATGTAACGGAGGGTAATGTGAATTTTACAAGTTCCAATTTGGACAGACCGTAGTCGGATGGTGACCTTGGTGAGTACGTAGGTAGGATAAAGAAGGATAAATAAGTCACACATTCCACTAGGTTCTGGAATGCACAAAAATCTCTGCTTTGGTCTTGGTCTCGGTCTACCAACGTTAGTAGACAGGGAGGAACGGTAGCCTACCATGCACCCCCCCACAACAAAACGCCATATGATTTTTTTTGATCGTCAAGATGTCCTGAATAAGAATTTGAGTGGTAACAGTAATATAACTCACTCCCACTATACTTTTTCACATCATATTGTATATGACCCCAGAATGCTCAATGCACTCTAGTAGTACACTGCCAAGTCCTCTAGAGCCATGATTCAGTTGGTTATCATAGCTTATGATATACCATATGAAAGCTTGGAGTCTGCTGTACATATATAAAACTGTATTTAGTGTAGCTTTTTGCATAGCAACGGTTGCTAGGCAAAGCATCTTCCTTAGCAACCAACATCAGTGACACAGTTCCTCTGTGATTACATTGCGCTATGATGTCAGGATCTAGACCACTTTTTCGAGGTTCAACATGACTTGTTTGAACCTCCAAGATGTCCTTAATAAGAATTTGAGTGGTAACAGTAATATAACTCATTCCTACTATACTCTTGTACATCATATTGTATATGACTCCAGTACGCTCTACATGTTTTAGTTCTATGTAGTAGTAAAGGCCTCTATAGCCATTTTGTAGTTGGTTATCATAGCTTGTTATGTACCATATGAAAGCTTGGAGTGTGTAGTTTATGAATATTACATATGTATAGTGTAGGCCTATCTATGACATTTGGGAAGATATACTTGGTTTATGATATGATGTCTGAGAGCTCTGATTTTTTTCGTTTCTTTAAATGACTCCCTTCCACAATGTTAGCCAATTAAGATATACTCAAATATTGTAGTTTTTTAATTATTTAAAGGGTTTTGAGAATTCATTAGCGTATCATAATTAGGAATGGGATTTATCCGCCCTCCAAAACTGCTTTGAAATAACTGACTGTGATATTTGTAAACAAGTTGCCACCAACAACAGAGTATAAAGACACAGTCACATCCTACATCGCCAAATGCATAGACGACATCACAGACACAAAAACAATAATCACTCGAGCCAAACAGAAGCCATGGCTGACAGGGGACATCCACAGGCTGCTGAGGGCAAGAGACATAGCCTTCAGAGCTGGGGATAAAGCGGGCGTGAAAACAGCTATGGCCAACTTGTCACAAGGCATTAGAAAGGCAAAACAAGAATACACACAAGCAAAGAGGCACGGGGCCTATGGAAGGACATCCAAGCTATCACTGACTACAAGCCATCACCTCGGAGCTGCAAAAACAACACATCCCTGCTGAACGACCTCAACAGCTTTTTCACACACTTCGAGGAACAAAACAAGACCCACCCACAGAATACCTGTGTCTACCTGTTGATAGCATGAAGAGGGCTCTCAGGATCAACCCACACAAAGCAACAGCCCCAGACAACATCCCTGGATGGATGCTGAAAGACTGTGCTGAGGAACTAAAGCATGTCTCCACTGACATCTTCAACACCTCACTACAACAAGCCATTGTCCCCTCCTGCTTCAAAGCCGCCACCATCATATCGGTACCAAAGAAGTCATCTCCATCCTCAACGATTGACTTCAGCTCAGCATTCAATACCATCATACCCCAACAGCTGATATGCGAACTGGACAATATGGGCCTCAGCACCTCCCTCTGCAACTGGCTGCTAAACGTCCTGTGCCAGAGACCACAAGCAGTGCATGTTGGCAACAACACTTCGGACACCATCACGCTGAGCACAGGAGCTCCACTAGGGTGTGTGCTAAGCCCTTTACTCTTCACCCTGCTCACACACGACTGCAAAATATCCCACAGGACCAACCACCTGGTGAAGTTTGCAGATGACACAACCCTGACGGGTCTCATCACCAACGTCGATGCGAAACACTACAGGACAGAGGTGGACCACGTAGCCAAGTGCAAGACAAAGGAGATTGTTGTCAACTTCCAGAAAGGTCACCACCAACTCCTGCCACTGACCATCGATGGTGCTGCTATGGAGAGGGTGAGCAGCACAAAATTCCTTGAAGTGCACATCAGCGAGGACCTCTCCTGAACCACCAACACTGCATCACTGGCCAAGAAAGCCCAGTAACGCCTCTACTTTCAGCGCAAACTGAGGCATGCCAGTGCCCCACCAGCCATAATGACCACCTTCTACAGAGGAACCATTGAGAGCATCATCACCAGCTGTATCACTGTAAAGTGCACTGTGATGGTAGCAGTGAGAGTGAAATTGAAAGTGATTGGTCAAGCACAGACAGTGACAGTAGCAGTAAATGAACTTTCCGCCTTGGACTATAC
This sequence comes from Engraulis encrasicolus, assembly GCF_034702125.1. NCBI lineage: Eukaryota > Metazoa > Chordata > Actinopteri > Clupeiformes > Engraulidae > Engraulis > Engraulis encrasicolus. The sequence goes on along the minus strand of NC_085857.1, from coordinate 11,093,675 downwards.
CTTTCCCCAAATGTTCAATAAACTTTATTTATGATTCAACTGGTTTCCTTCTATTGGGGTCTTGTGGTCTTGTGCACCAACTTGCATGGACTGTGACAGTGACACAGACCGTACAGATTGCAACATTGTCAATAGTTCAAGTAGTTAGTGCTTACATCACATTAGGGTTTGGACTTTTCCAAATTGTTAATATATTTCCTTTTAAGGTCTTTATATATATGTAAGAATTGGTCATTTAAAGAATCAAGCTCTCAGACATCATACCACTAAACCAAGTATATTTTCCCAAATGTTATAAGTACACCAAAAATATGACAATGTTCATAAACTACACACTCCAATGTTTCATATTGTATATAACAAACTATGATAACCAACTGCAAAATGGCTGTAGAGGCCTTGGCAGTTTACTACTACATAGAACTAAAACGTATAGAGCGTACTGGGGTCATATACAATATGATGTACAAGAGTATAGTAGGAATGAGTTATATTACTGTTACCACTCAAATTCTTATTAAGGACATCTTGGAGGTTCAAACAAGTCATGTTGAACCTCGAAAAAGTGGTCTAGATCCTGACATCATAGCGCAATGTAATCACAGAGGAACTGTGTCACTGATGTTGGTTGCTAAGGAAGATGCTTTGCCTAGCAACCGTTGCTATGCAAAAAGCTACACCAAATACAGTTTAATATATGTATACTGCAGACTCCAAGCTATCATATGGTATATCATAAGCTATGATAACCAACTGAATCATGGCTCTAGAGGACTTGGCAGTGTACTACTAGAATGCATTGAGCATTCTGGGGTCATATACAATATGATGTGAAAAAGTATAGTGGGAGTGAGTTATATTACTGTTACCACTCAAATTCTTATTCAGGACATCTTGACGATCAAAAAAAATCATATGGCATTTTGTTGTGGGGGGGGTGCATGGTAGGCTACCGTTCCTCCCCGACTATAGCTTAGTTGTCAGAGGACGGGCTTAACCTACATCAACAAGATGCCTCTGTATGCTACTGGTTGTAGCTGCAGTCAAACAGGCCTCTCTTTCCTTTGACCTAACTACCAGCAGTGCCAACGGCAGATCTAGTGTGTCACTGCTTTAACTACGCACCAGTGAGCCGTTGCGAATGCTCAGACGCAATTTCCTCCAAGACAGAGGGCAATTTGAATTTCAAATTCACAACATAGTCAATTTGTCCAGACTGACTCAATCGAGGAACAGTGTGCAGTGTACAGTGTAACTTTGCGTGGTGCATAGCCGGCCCAGGCTAAGGCGAATGTACAGTACCCAGATTTTGACCTTTGACCACAGGAAGCAGATGGTATCGTACCTGCCCTTCTCTCTGCGTAACCGGAGCCTTAACCACAGTATCCAGTGTAGTCCTGCAGCGCTACCACTGAAAAGAGAGGCGAGGGAGGGAGAGCGGGAGAGAGGGGTGTATCATGTTGCAGCCTGGCAGTTACAAAACCTCTTGTCCAGCCCAGTCTAAGATGTTACACAGGGCTGTTTACAGGCGGACATAGAGGGTGCATTCCAATACTTCCCTCCTCCCTTGCTCATTTGCCTGTTAATGACCTCATGATGATGTCACTGACGACAGAAAATTAGTGAAAGCCCACCTGGGAAACTTCAACTCCCATTGTCATTGTGACACAGCACTCCACAGCACACAAGTGAACACTGCACATAACGAATTTGCATTCATGCCTCACCCGTGCAAGGGGGCAGCCCTCAATGGCTCCCCAAGGGAGCAGTAAGGTGGGACGGTACCTTACTCAGGGTACCTCAGTCATGGAGGAGGATGAGGGAGAGCACTGGTTAATTACTCCAACCTGGCGGGTCAGGAGTCAAACCGGCAACCTTTGGGCTACAAGTCTGACGCCCTCACCGCTTACCCATGACTGCCCATGAATTAATTCAATATCTTGCAAAATCTCAATTCTAATGTCATTTTATAATTTGCAATTGGGATTGTGAATGAAAAACAGTCTGTTTTTCATCAGCAATTTGTTTTGGCTAGGCTGACAGCTTGGAAACTTAATTGTTTTCTCCACGGAGGCGGGGCCAGCAGGCGGGGTGAGGCGACAAGCACAAGTGGAGGACGGGAGTGTACATATTAAAATGAACCCATAGAGTGTGAGACAAGGAAACGGCTCCCATTTGGTAGATATACAGTGGTGTTTCTCAACGGGGGCTCTACTGTCCCCACGGGTTGTTAGGGAAGTTGGGTGGGTGTTGAGATGGGTGCAGCCGAGAAGTGGGGTGCACCCCACAACTAACGTTTCGACGTTCACACGTCTTCTTCACTCTAAAGAAGACGTGTGAACGTCGAAACGTTAGTCTTGGCGCTTGCCCAATAAAACAAGTTATTTTCCACATCTGCAGATGCTCAGGTGACTCCTTTCTTCCCCTGCATTTACCAAGTCCTTTCCCGAGACACACAAGATTGTGAAGTGCAGGAGCGCGGAGGATATCTCTCTTTGCTAAGTCTTATGATATGGTCAAGGGGGCGCTGAGAGTCTTATGATATGGTCAAGGGGGCACTGAGAGTCTTATGATATGGTCAAGGGGGCGCTGGGAGGCTTATGATGAGGTCAAGGGGGCGCTGGGAGGCTTATGATGAGGTCAAGGGGGCGCTGGGAGGCTTATGATGTGGTCAAGGGGCGTTTGTTTAAAAAATGTTGAGTACCACTGGGGAAGGAGGAGAGATGGTAGTGGTGGTGGGGGTGTCGGGGTTATCAGGTGACAGACAGACAGCCTAGAATGGTGTCACACAGGGCTGTTAAAATGTAGACACGGTGAGAGAATTGAGAAGTGAGGGTATTGTCTCCATTCTACCTACTGTATGTTTGTAGGTCAATTGAGTATTTACTCAATTAGTGCTGATGTCTCCACGAATACTAGTTTTTGTTGAAATTCATTATGAATGAGAATGCATGGCAAGTTAAAATTATGAATATAAATGTGTGTGAAAATAAACTTTGATGTGTGCACTTGCACATGCTGTATATGGGCGAAACTTGCTTACTACATAATGTTGTTTAGTGAGATTCTGGCAAGTATCTGGGAATATTACACAGGTAAAGGTTTTTGAATATGAATTAGGGCTGCACAATATATCGGAAATGTATCGATATCACGATATCAAGAGTGGCGATATGCGTATGGCAAAAATGACTTAATTATCGAGAACAAGTACAACATTTCTGGGCAATCCAATCATTAGCTGAATGTCAACAAATGCGGGAGAAGCCCGCCATGACCAATGCTGCGCCCTGCATACAGACCGACAAATTCAGAAGTCAGAAGAAAAACACTTGGCTATATTTCTAAATGCCGATTAAATATTGTTATCAAGGCATTGCATGCTGTTATGGATTATCAATTTTTTTCTGATATCGTGCAGCCCTAATATCAATATAACTATGTGTGAACATACCAGTGAAGTAATTAAATAAAATGCTGTTTGCTGTAATGTGTGTGTGTCTCTAAAAAACGTAACTGGCCATGCTGTATCTGACTTTTCACAATAACTTCTATGTTTTTAACCTTAAAATAGTTTGTTTAAATAAAGGCTTTTCATGGTCCTTGTGGTGATGAGGTTTTGTTATTCCCCCTCACCAAAGAGCACCCTCTGCTATTCCTGAGTACTTCGGAGTTAGTCCTCATGTCATGCTACATGACGTATTGTTTAAAGTGCTGATGACAGATTTTTGACGTTTTTTGATATGATTTTTAACATAAAAAATAACTCAGAATGATATAGATATGAATTCTGGAAAGCGCCTATTTTCCAAGTTATGATTTACAAACGCGGCTATTTTGGCGAATTTTACTGGGCGCAGCACCCTGGAGACCACTGATGATGAAGTCGAAAATGACGTCAGCGACAGAAGTCTTCCTCCTCACGCACTTGCCGACGCCCGTGGTATTGATGGGACAGGAGGTGGAGCTGTGCTCTGAACATGTCAATTTTGGATAATTTCGGTACTTCCACATGAAAATAATTACGTGGCTGTTCAGTTAAATGTCATACAAATGTGTGCTACTGTCATCCGGAGTGTAGTATTCAGGAGGGGGTCTCACATTTAGGCTGGTTTATCAGGCTAATCATGTTGGTTTGCACATCGGATCCGTCGCCGGGGACAAGGCTACCTCTTCAAAGACCCGTCAATCATGTGTTGTGAAACAAACGACGTGAAGGTACGTAACACGCAATGTATTTTAAATTCAAGATAATCATAAATGCAATCATAAAGCCGGCGTGATAAGTCGCCTTACAACGACGAGAGGGAAAGTGTAGCACTAGTTAGCATAATATGAGGAAATGCTATATTCTAGTCCAGGGATGGGCAACTGGAGGCCCGGGGGCCACATGCGGCCCGGCTCCTCATTCAGTGTGGCCCTTATATAAAATATAATTAAATCAATAAATAAATAATGACCAGAAATTTTCAAAACACTACTGAATTAATACATTGTAATTATACTCTATACAAATAGAGAACACTCCCATTCTGAATCAAACCAAAATATCGGCAGTAAATCAGCAATCAACTGCATCATGAGCTGAGTAAGTTGCAGCCTGATCCCTGATCATGTGGCCCGCGGATGGTGGCGAAGAAAAAATGTGCCCCTACTTATCATGAAAGTTGCCCATCCCTGTTCTAGTCGGTGGACATCAACAAATGGTTGCTTTCATGAGGGTTTTTTCTAAGCATTTTGCATCTGTTTTGTGATTACTGTGGCATTGGTGTGTTATACAGAACTAGTCCGGGAGCCGTGGGGTTGAACCCAGATTTCTTTGATAAAGTTTTTTTTTTTGCTTTATCTGATAGATTTTAGGCAAGTCTTCAAGATTTCAGACGATGCCCGGTGATATCCCTTGAGCATTTCCAGATTTTGAGCCTTTATTGTCCCATAAATGCAAATTATGACAAAAAACTAAAGACACCTAATATTACTGTGAATAATGTTACAAAATGTACCAAATTGCTTATATTTCCTGAAAAACATTCACATTGGACTGTCTTAACACTGCCCTTATTGAAACAAACCCAATATGGGGTAATAATTAACCCTTTCATAACAGCAATCCCACAAATAAGGCGAGACACTGTAGGTAAATAGGGTATTTTTTTTAAATTGCAGATATCAATATGAAACTTTATCAGATGATTACTCGTATGAATTGGAGAAAAAAAATGTATTACAAGTTTTCTATATTTTATGTTTAAATATGCTAATTAGGCTATTATCTAATTAAATATGCACTAATTTGCCTATATTTTGATGCAATGAATCTGACCACCTGAAAATGCCAACTTCAAAATTCCTTTTTTATTTTGTTAATATCGTACATACAAGAATATTTACTGTGGTTAATTGTGGCTATCTCCTTTTGTTATCCAGGTACAGAGAAAATACTGCTAATAACCTTAAAAAATGTGATTTCGGCCTATTTTTATGCATTTAGTTATATAAATCAGGTCATGAATGACAAATCAAGAAATGCCTCAGTAAAAACATTCACAACATTGCTTAGAATAAGACTGTAAAGTATGGAACGGATTGTGCATTATGAGATCCTGCATAACATCACATCATGACAACATACATGACAACATCGCCGGTAGGTAGCCTACCACAAATAGCCAACATAAAAGAACCCCCCCATAAAAAAAATAAAAAAAACAACAGAGTGTGGGCTGTTGGCTGTTCGTTGGCTGTTCCAAAAGATGAGTAAAGAAATGACATCCAGTGTATCCAGACTGGTATTGAATGATCACTTAAATCCATAAAGCCATCAAATAAGATCTGTACATGCATTTAAATTTACACAGAAAGACCTACACTGCAACATACAGTACCGCATGCTCAGAGAGAGAGAGAGAGAGAGAGAGAGAGAGACAGAGATCTAAACATAGGAAAACAGCTATACATTATATATACTGTTGAGTCAAAAAATTAAGTCAATCCAGTGTATCCTGACTGGTATTAAATGATCACTTAAAAGTCCATAAAGCCATCAAATAAGACATGTACATGCATTTAAATTCGCACAGAAAGACCTGTCTGCACCTATACAACATACAGAGTCCTTAACACCTAAAACACCTATAGCCTACATTATATACACCACACACACACACACACACACACACACACACACACACACACACACACACACACACACACACACACACACACACACACACACACACACACACACACACAGTAAAGCTCACACAACATTGGTTCGGCAGCATCCCAGCCGAAAACATGCACAGAAAATGGTGCAAGGCACACTGTTTATAGCACAGCTACATTTCTTAGAATTGCAGGGGCTTTTACTCTTGCAATCACATCTGATCATCTGTACAATATAGTCTGGTGCCACTTTGACATTTTCTGGAACACTTATTGGTATCAGTGCTTTGTTGCATGGGTCTTTCTTCCATCCAAATGCTTCAGGAGATAGTTCAGGTGGAGTGTGAACCAATGTCCTCCACAATATTGCTTGAAAATGAGCCCTTTTCACATTCTCAAGAAATGCCTCTGTTGTTGGTGGAAGAGCAGCCAGGTTAGGTGAAGATAAATTACCTTTCCCATTCTTTTTTCCCCATACCACCAACCTTGTATGTGACATGCTGATACTGTCTGGAATGCCATAACATGCCGACACAAAGTTAGTGGCCTCACTGGAAAGTTGTTGGAATGGTGCCAGCACATTACCAATTGATGTCTTGATAACAAAGCCTTTACCAATACCAAAATAGGATGGCGCAGTGTCACACCCTGATATGGCATGGGCTGGTAAAAGGTCAATTACAATGTCATTTTGTGGATTTACATTTTTAATCTTATCTCTTTCCATGTTAATACGATCACCACTGAAATTATGTACTTTGTAGGCAAACAAATAATCAGCCAAAAATTATGTAATTATTACTTACAATTTTTATTTTGTGTTACAACAGCACAGGAAGAGTAAATAGCAATGTATGAAATGGTGAAATTCTGTGTTGAATTAGTAATCCTTTCTGGGTATGTCTGAGCTGACACCACCAATATTCGCCTAAATGTTACATATTTCTGCTTGACAAACAGCTAGTTATGTAATTGTCTAAAATGTATTTGGTACGAGGACACAGGCCTACCACCCAGCATGCTCTATGGTTAATCATAGTGCAGTTATGAAGCTGTCAAAAGCTTGCGGGCTATGGCTGCAGCGAAATCAACATGAAAGGGTTAATATCTGAAATTGGCACATCACCCACTCTTATCCTGATGGGTAAGTGTTGGACAACTACAAACAGCAAAACCAAACAACCCACTATGAGATATAAAGCCACGTTTGGCGAAATGTTGGCCTTTGTGTCTCCGACGTGGAATATCAGGCTTTTTGGGTGAATGCCCCGCCCCCAAACATGCATGACCCCACCCCCACTGATGTCCATACCTCACCACCTGTTCTTACACACATCCTACCATGTAAACAAACACAAAATAAGTATGGTATAGGGTATTTGGTCAGCATAACATGAATTGGGAGCCAAACACTGTTGTAATCTATGGCTGCAGCACATCAAGCATAAAAGGCTCAATATCTGAAAATGCTCAAGGGATATCACCGGGCATCGTCTGGAATCTTAATAGGTACACCTTAAGCAACCACAAACTGCAAAGAAAAAAACTTTATCAGACGAAACTGGGTTCAGCTGATATTTGGCTTTTGGCTGCCGGACTAAACTGGATTTATGTTAAAACATCAAAGAAGTAACTTACAACCTGCCTTGTAGTAGTAACTAGACTCGTGGAAACACTACACTACACTTTGCCATTCGTTGTTAGGAGGACGGTAATCACGCTAGTCTGGAGTGTGTTGGTTATATCCTGCGACATGACTAGAAATGGTCTCTTTCTGCCCTTTACAACGCATAAAACACGTGTGTGTGTGTGTGTGTTCCCCCTCGTCAATAAATGAACGCCAACAAGCATAGTCGCATAATCATCTGGTCAAAAAAGTCCTGCACTTGACTTCATTAACTTTCTGCTATCATTGCACCATAACATGGTTTATTTTTTTTTTTTCTTTTCTTTTTTGTATGTCTAGGTTTTGGGAAAAAGGATTTTGTAGGCTAATATGTTGGATTGCTTTTGTTACACCTGTGCTTCAGTTGTGTGTTTCAATTTTATGTTGGACAGGCCTACTTTAGAATTACAAGGACTACAGAAGAAATGGGATCCCAAATTGAAACTGGAAGCAGATCATGGGTCACACCCAATGATACAGTAAGTAACGTAAACCTCCTTGGTCACACCATGCAACCAAACAATTTCTGCAGTGGGTCTAAGTCTTTGTCTGTCCACCAAGAATATGTCATTCTTCCTATCTAATAGTCGACACCGACTGACATACAGTATTAATACCTAATTTATCTCCCTCTCTCTCACTCACAATTTGCCCTTTGTCTGGCTAGCATTTACATATACTTGTTACTGTATGTATCTCTCCTACCCCCAATATCACTCTGTAGGCCTATGTGTCCTCACGTCAATGTCTTTATGTTGGCCTATAACCCACCTAAACTACCGTCCATCAATGTACACTCTTATCTAACCCATTATGTATCTTTTGTGTTTCCTTGTGTCAATAAGCAGCCGCTGAGCGAAAAAGAGATGCAATACTTCACACCCTGAAGATGTACCTGGGGGGAATTGCCAGAAGATTTTTTGTGTGGGTAAGAACCTTTTTCTATTCTGGTTGCAGGTCCTTCACCCATTGATGCCTAAAGAACATGCAAAAAATTCCAGCTGAATGCCTAAGCCGATTTTGAGAAAAGTTTCCCTCAGCATATGAAAACAAAAATATCTTAGCCTCTGAAGCACATTAAAACATGACAGCAATTGCATTTAAACACAAAGACCCCCATCTTGCATTAGAATGTGTTCATCCAGCTCTAACATACCAACATTTTTAATTAAAAATAACTCATGAGCCTGAAAGTTGCGTCATGCTGCACTTTGGACAATGTTGCGCTTGTAATTTACCTGCTGATGTGAACGCCACCTCATACAGTTTTGTATGTGACACGCTGATGTCTACCCCACTACTGCACGATAATCTGTATCCTGCATTGCATTTCAATGTTACATCGTGCCAAAGAATTATTTTATTTTGGAGCCCACCCATGCAATTTCCCTTGTATTATTTTTGCCATGTCTTTTTCTCACATTGCTGCAAAACATTCAAACTCTATCATTTACCAAGTAGAGTGTTAATGTGTGTGGATTGCCCTTCATTTCGAATTGTATTTTTGATCTATTTGTTCTATTTGCTCCACAGGGCGAAGATGAAGCATGGCAGGACTGGGTGTATATCTATACACTGCAGGCCCTGGTTGTATTCTTCATGTAAGAGATGTATTTAAAGCTGTGAGACACTTGTTATTAGAATTTAATATTACTGTTTTTTGTGGTGTTAACTAAATAGATGGATACATTGACCAAAAATGTTCTCCGTTTGCTTTTGTACAGTCTGAATGAATGTGTATAAATGGAGAATATGTTGCAGCATATGGATAAGCAGGGGTTGACAATGAAACTGAAACACTTGGTTTCAGATAGGCTTGGCTATAGCAGCCCGGCCATGTATATTGGCCCTGTGGAGCTCCCGACAGTCAGTTTTTCTCTTTTGTACACTGATATGTCACCCATAATCTTTTGTGCATTGCAATATTGTGAGCGTAATTGTGTATTTACCCTGCAAATATAACCTTCACACTCTGCTCTTGCAAAGTACAATTAATGAAGATTGGCCAGACTGACCCAATTTAGCCATGAAACCCTCCACAATAAAATGACAGGCGTTTCAGTTTCATTGTCCAACCCCTGTAAATGTTGTGCTATACGTGGGTTTCCCGTTTGCAAACAATCCCTGGCTTCGCGCCACTGGCTGCGCACTCTACAACCTCCGATTGTTGGAAAGTGCTGTCACTCAAAAAACATGCTCAAGTGGTTGGCTGCTTAGCAGCCTGCCCCTCCTCACAAATAGAAATTTGGTTGTAATTTACCTTCCATGAACAGTTTTCATCACAGTTACAAAATAAATATCTTTCAATAAAGTTGTGGGGTATTCACTTTGATAGGCAGGTTTTCGATGGTGTTGGATAGTGTGTTTACAGATCACACTACAAAAAAGCCTACTTAATAGGACATGGGCATCATCAGTCTTCCTCCTCGCCTGCTGGTTTGATGTGCTTGTCTGTTGATGTGACAGATTTTACAGCAGAAGTTGTAAGCTTAGTATTTTGTCTTTGCATTGTAGTCTCTTATTGCCAAGTTTGAAAGGACTTGGTGTTTCTCAAAGCAATTGTGCCTGCACGCTGGGTTGTTAGTTTGACTAGACATTACTGTAACAATGAGCAACAGTAGCCTAATGCATTGCTCAGTTTAGGGTGGAGGAGGATTGACGATGACCGCCTTTATTGGGTCATGACAATTGCTAGTACAAACTACAAAAACACAGAGGGAAAGCTATAGGCAGGAGGCAAGTAGCCTATGCTATAGGACCTGCATCGTAATTATTTGCTTAGACTGAAGTAGGCTATCAAATATTCTGCTTCATTCAATGATAAAACTAAGAAGTCTCGCAGTAGAAGACGTGCCTGTCAATATCCTAAATGAATCATGGATCGTGCTACCGGTAGAGCTAGTTGTAAGTTTGTATGTCGTTTTGTATGCTGATGCTACCCAATACCCATTATTGTATTGAGTTTAGCATGTGGCTTACATGGTATAGCGTTTGCACGTGCAAGATAACAGTACACAGTATAGATGTAGAAAGTATTAAAACAGATAGTAGCCTATTAAAATACTGATTGTCATATTTTCAACAAACAGGTTGACCTACCAATCTTTGCGCACGGACGTCCGTGATCGTGTAGTTTAGCAATTTCTCTGGTAGCAGCTAGAACAGCCAGCAGAGCTGTATCTGATCCGCAGCGCCACCTTCTGTTCTGGCGTTGACGTCACAGTATGGCGGTTGACCAAGGACCCAGAGGTCTTGCAGTGTGTATTTAAAAGTTGGATATTCGCGTAACGACGTTTTCTTTTGCCGTGATTGTGACACAAATTGATCCTCTTTGCCATATTGTCTAGTTTATTTAAGAGATTTAATTGATTCATGTTTCTGTCATCAGCCCTTTAATGCATACTTGTATTATGTTGTTTTTGTCAGACGCTGGCAAGTACCTGGCAGTGGCCTCCCATGATACCTTCATAGACATCTACAACGTGCTGACCAGCAAACGCGTGGGCATCTGCAAAGGAGCCTCCAGCTACATCACACACATAGACTGGGACACACGTGGTAAGAGAAGATACATACTGTACGTACATACATACATACATACATACATACAGACAGACAGACAGACAGACAGACAGACAGACAGACAGACAGGCGTGCGTGCGTGCGTGCGTGCGTGCGTGCGTACGTACGTACGTACGTACATACATACATACATACATACATATAGACAGATACATAGACTGGGACACACGTGGTAAGATAAGATGCACACACACACTCAAACTTTCGCACACACTCTCTCCTCCACACACACACACACACTCAAATGTTCGCACACACTCTCTCCTCCACACACACACACACACACACACACACACACACACACACACACTCAAATGTTCGCACCCCCCCCACACACACACACACACACTCTCTCTCTCTCTCTCTCTCTCTCTCTCTCTCTCTCTCTCTCTCTCTCTCTCTCTCTCTCTCTCTCTCTCTCTCTCTCTCTCTCTCTCACTCTCTCGCATACACATGCACACACACACACACACACACACACACACACACACACACACACACACACACACACACACACACACACACACACACACACACACACACACACAGACAGACTACCTCAAAATAGCACAGCACACAAAAGAGGGATTCTTTGTACTGGAAGCCTAATTATGTTGAAAACCAGTTCATTATAATCAAATTATGCAGACAGAGTGAAGTTGTTGGATCATGTAATGAAGTGGAACTCTTACAGACAGAGTGAGTAGAGGCAATTAAATCTGTTAAATTGTAATTAATCTTAACGGGATGTTGATTGTGGAACATAATCTCTTCGGTTAGTGTTTGCTATTGCAATGCTATATCAGAGGCCAGGGGTGGATTGCTCAAAAGTGTAGTTGTTAGCCAGTTAGCAACTTGGATAGTTGCCAATGGGAAATTGTATTGCAAACAACAAAGTAGGCAACATGGTTATCACTTATGGAAAGTGAAGGAAAATAGACTCGAGTTCTATTTTCAAGGAGCATCAAGGACATGCCATGTCTGCCGTTCGCGGGGCCGGACCTGCGCCGCGCTTACGTCGCGCTCCTGTGTGCAAGGCATGATCTGTTTTCATGTATTCTAACTGTTTCGGACTGATACAGGATACCTCTGGACATGTTAAGTGGATGTTAACCTCTTACTGCAGCAGGGGTCGCCGGCGACCCTATTCACTGGCTGAAAATGCTTAACTACATCATAACAACATTGCCATGACATTACAGAGAGCCATAATGCTGCGCTAAGGGGTTTTAAAGGAGCACTTCAGCCAATTTCAATATACTGTTGTATTGCTCACGCTGCCCTTGACTTGTCAGCACCCAGTGATGCCACATTTTTCGGCTCAGCCCTTTCCGAGATATGAGCTATTCTAATGGGGCCACCGTTTACATTTTTTTTTAAATTAACATAGGCCTACTCCAAATATTTTCCCAAAAGGTACCGCTGTTTGCTAGTTGTCTGCTGATGTTGCATAACCTTTTGGATGTTTTTGGGAATAAATCTAAATTTTTTTTAAATGGAAACAAACCGCTGCCCCCATTACAATGACCAGGATCTTGGAAAAGGCTGAAGAAGGAAAAAAAAAACTCAGGTACTGACAAGTCCAGGGTAGTGTTAGCATTACAACTGCTTGTTGAAATTGACTGAAGTTATCCTTTAAGTACGCACCGTGAGCGTTCATGTGGAGGAGGTGCACTGCAGACGCTCCTGTCATCCTAACCAACCGCAAGAGGTTGACCCAGCTACTCTGCTCTGATCTGGGTCAGACAGACGGGCCTGAGAAAACCAACCAATCAACCAAACGTCAGACGTCACGGCCCCATATCATTAGACCACACGATGTGCTATCATATGGCTAAAGAAAGATATCGGTTAGCAGCGCATTTGGGTAGTTGTCGTGGCTTGCTCTTCTGTTGTTGTTGCCTTCATGATGCTCTGTGTGTGCTCGGTCTCATTCTAAACTCTATATTGAAACTGGAGAAGTCACTTAGGGGAAGAGACAAAGCCTCTTGAGGCTCAAAATAGAAGAAATCCAGTTTCCTAAAACTTTTGACTTTGCCTAAAAAAAATTGGCAAGAGAATTTAAACCTAATGAATGTTAACAAAACAAAATGAGTTGAAAAAGAGTTGACAGAATTATGGTGGTACTGTACGTTCAGGTCTATGCCACTATGCCACAGTGTACTGTGACGTAGTAAAGTAGAGGGTAGGTATGCGAATCGTCTTCAGTGAATATTTTAAGCAGTTCACAAAACCTCAAGGAGTACTTTTCCTGAAGAGAAGGCAAATAAACTCACTCACACACACACACACACACACACACACACACACACACACACACACACACACACACACACACACACACACACAGACACACACACTAAAATATCTAAGCCGGCCAGCCGACCGGTACACTGTGTAAGATTTTTAGTTGTTTATTTCCAGAAGTCATACTACCCATTCTCTAATGTTACCTCTTTCATGAATACTTACCAACAGCATCAAATTCTAAGTATTCATTATGACTGGGAAAATTGTACTTTTCATGCATGAAAAGGTGGATCTTCTCCATGGTCCGCCATTTTGAATTTCATGCAATAGACATTTTTAGCTGCAAAAATGACTGTACCTTGGCCATACAAGAAAATATTTGTTTATTACTCAGTAAACTTTCATGTAAAGATCAAATTTGGCAATTGGCAGCCCAGTTTCAACAAGCAACATAGTTGCAGTACCTTTTTAGACCATTTCCTGTGCAGTGTACCTACCTTTTAAGTAATGTTGTACTTCATGTTGCCGTGTCTGACTATTTCCTTGCAGGCAAACTTTTGCAAGTCAACACCGGAGCCAAAGAACAGCTATTCTTCGAAGCACCTCGAGGCAGAAGACAGACCATCAACAACACTGAGGTAGCTTAGCTCAACATGGCACCGTCACATAAACAGTTACACATGTGGTAAACCTGCTGGATCGCTCCATGACTATTCAACCCGAGGCCCATTTACTTGCAAGAAAAATACTTCTCAAGAAAGTCAGAAAATATTTCGACATGTTCCTGATTCCTGAGGCAGCCAGGAAACATGATTGAGCTTTTTGTACCATGGACATAGCAGAGTGCTTGTTTGTATGTATCTGTGTGTGTTTAATTGTACACTTGTTAGCATTTAGCATTTTGCACATGTATTTGTATGTATATTCATGTGTATTTCCATGTGTATATTATCCATGTGTGCGTTAATGTCCAGTTTGAGAAAGTGGATTGGGCCATCCGGAGGTCAGTGATGTGCCCCCTCTTGTGAAGACAATCATCTGGTCCATCCTGACCTGTTCATGTATTCATGTCTAGTTTAAGAAGGTGTTCACATGTACTGTATAACCGTGAGTGCCTGCGTGTAGTTTGAGAAGGTGGAGTGGGCCACCTGGACATCGGTGCTGGGCCCCACATGTGAAGGCATCTGGCCCACCCTGAGCTGTTCATGTACTCATGTCTAGTTTGACAACATGTTCACATGTACTGTGTACCTGTATGTGTGCACATGCGTGTCTATATTTTGAGAAGGTGGAGTGGGCCTCCTGGACGTCGGTGCTGGGCCCCACGTGCGAGGGCATCTGGCCCACCCTGAGCTGTCCATGTAGCATATCCATGTGTATAGTCATACTGTATGTATTCATGTCCTGTTTGACAACATGTTCACATGTACTGTGTACCTGTATGTGTGCACATGCGTGTGTGCAGTTTGAGAAGGTGGAGTGGGCCTCCTGGACGTCTGTGCTGGGCCCCACGTGCGAGGGCATCTGGCCCACCCTGAGCTTCGTCAACGCCTCCTCCCTCACCAAGGACCGCAAGCTGCTGGCTACCGGCGACGACTTCGGCTTCCTCAAGCTCTTCAGCTTCCCCTGCAAGGTGTACTGTATAACCTACCACATAAACTATTACTTGTAGTAGTAAACTGTAGTAGTGTATACTGTATAACCTACCACATAAACTATAGTTAAGCAGTAAGCAGTAGTGTAGACAGTGTAGTGTCAGCTTCCTCAAGCTCTTCAGCTATCCCTGCGAGGTGCTGTACTCATTTTATTACCCTAGACATAAACTATAACCAGAGACGGTTTGGGTAAGGAGACGGGTCACTGTTGTAGGCGTCCATGGAAAATGGACGCTGAAGATTTGTAACGAAAACATGGCGTCTGGTACCCGCACATCTCCCACCTTTCTGGCAACAAGAGCCAATTGCCTGCAGAGCTGCGCTGTCATTGATCCAATCATCTGACCGCATTGGCGCTCGTGAATTGTTGCGCATGCGTAGTTGACAAAATCTGTCGCACTGTCAAAAAAATGTGACAAAAGTGGCTTAAAAAGCTTTATTTTGACTCGCATGACACAACTAAACATTCTAGATCAACTTTTTTACGGCGGTTTCAACCATTCACAACTATTAGGTTCCCTCCCGTCCTATACTCAGTTTCTCCATTCATTTTTCCCATTGACTCTCAGATCTGGTCTTATTAATCGCGAAATACAGTAGCACCTCGAAGGCGTTGCAAAGATGTCGGCCGTGTGTCCTAACTTAATATAGGAATTGACTTTGTTATAACTTGTAGTAATGTAGATCTAGATAGTGTAGTGTCAGCTCCAAGGTGTACTGTATAACCTACCACATAAACTATAACTTGTAGTAGATCTAGATCAGTGTTTCCCAAACTTTTTCAGACCGTGGACCACTTTGTCCCCCTAAAAATGTTCAAGGACCACCTCTCAACTGAATTGACAGTTTACGGGTGCTAAATTGACACTGCAAATTTCAATGCAGATCCAATATTTTTTATTCACATTTAGAAGCCTCTCTTATTGTGGTGAAAATGATACCTGAGCTATGTTTAGCTTTGTAATAATGTTACAAACATAGCCTACTGCTAGCTTATCTTGGAAAAGTAGAAATCCCCTCGCGGACCACCTGAGCTCTGTCGCGGACCACTAGTGGTCCCCGGACCACACTTTGAGAACCACTGATCTAGATAGTGTAGTGTCAGCTCCAAGGTGTACTGTATAACCTACCACATAAACTATAACTTGTAGTAGATCTAGATAGTGTAGTGTCAGCTTCCTCAAGCTCTTCAGCTTCCCCTGCAAGGTCACGATTCACTCAGCATTTTCATCTATTCTCAAAACATATCTAAACATAAATATCTATACAGATATATCTGTAAAACATCTCCTCTGACACCCCCGTTCGAGGAGGTGTGCAAGGAGTATTTCCAACTGCTTTCGAGTTAAAGTTTAAATTATAATGGCAAATCCATCGCCGAATGAAATGGCGCGAGATTATGCCACCGGAACCACCACTATTTGCAACTTCCGATTCCTCAAGCTCTCATTTAATTTATCTTTTAAAGGGACACTGTGCAGGAAATGGTCAAAAAAGGTACTGCAACTATGCTGCTCATTGAAACCGGGCTGCCTATTGCCAAATTTGATCTTTACATGAAAGTTTACTGAGTAATAAACAAATATTTTCTAGTATAGTCCAAGTACAGTCATTTTTGCAGCTAAAAATGGCTATTTTTGGAAATTCAAAATGGCGGACCATGGAGAAGATCCCCCTTTTCATGTATGAAAAATGCAATTTTTCCAATCATAATGAATACTTAAAATTTGATGCTGGTGGTAAGTATTCATGGAAAAGGTAACATTAGTGAATGGGCAGCATGAATTCTGGAAATAAACAACTAGAAATAGCTTTCACTGCTAGTAATGAGGATATTAATCGCGATAACTGCATGGTGGTATTGTGTCCTGTCTTGATGCCAACAGGGTCAGTTTTCCAAGTTCAAGCGCTACGTGGGCCACAGTGCCAACGTGACGAACGTGCGCTGGTCCCATGACGACAGCACGCTGCTCTCTGTGGGCGGAGCCGACACGGCGCTCATGATCTGGGCCCGGGAGACCGGCGTGGCTCGCGAGAGCAAGGCCGTGGACAGCGAAGAGTCAGACGACGATGCAGAGGACGATGGAGGTAAGTACAGTATGTGACAGAGGGGTCTGCATGATTATAGGGCCCGACCGATATATCGGCCCCACCGATATATCGGGCCGATATTTAGCATTTTTAGGATATCGGTATCGGCCATACTTTCAATACATTTCCACCGATAAGTTTGTATAACTTTCACAACCAATTTTGCAGCCGTTTCGTTCTGAAGGCATCTTCTATTCTGCTCTCCCCACTTTGAGTTTATGAGTCTCATAATTATAACTAAATACAGCTCCAGGCCTTTTTATTAGAATACCATGAAAAAGTTGATTTATTTCCATAATTCCATCAATAATGTTAAACTGTCATGGATTGTAGATTCATGGCCCAGTTTTTTAACTATTCCAATCATTAAATTGTTTATTTTTACACATTTTGGTCTTCCAGCTCAAAAAAACCATGAATTGGGGAATTCACATCATTAGAATATTGTAATAAAATCACAATTTTCTTCATCAAATTTTTTTTCACATCAGTGCACATCAAATCAGTTGAACTTTGGTACTTTCTACACAACATGCAATGTTCAATACTTGGTTAGGACTCTCTCTGTCTTAATATTATTAATAATAACGGCCATGATGCGTTTAACATTGAAGTCAATGGCAGAAACAGTGCATGGGAGTAATGGAAGGCCAGATATCCTTGATGCTTTGCCGTCAGCTGTTTTTGTATAGCCGACCTGGTGTCCCCCACTTCACTCTTCAATATACCCTGTAGATTTCCATGCCACGTTTTGGCGCTAACTCACCAGTTTAATTCTAAATAACCAGAAATGAAACCCCATTGAAAATGAATGGGGTTTTATTTCTGTTGAGTTAGAATTTAACTGGTGAGTTAACACCAAAACGTGGCATGGAAATCTACAGGGTATATTGAAGAGTGAAGTGTGGGGCACCAGGTCAACAAACAAGAACAGCTGACAGCAAAGCATCAAGGATATCTGGGCTTCCATAACTCCCATGCACTGTTTTTGCCATTGACTTCCATGTTAAACGCATCATGGCCATTATGAAGACAGAGAATGTCCTAACCAAGTATTGACCATTGCATGTTATGTAGAAAGTACCAAATTTCAACTGATTTAATGTGACCCGAATTTTGATGAAGAAAAATGTGATTTTATAACAATATTCTAATAATGCGAATTCCCCAATTCATGTTTTTTTTTAGCTGGAAGGCCAACGTATATAAAAAGAAAAAAAATAATGATTGGAATAGTTAAAAACTGGGCCATCAATCTACAATCCATGACAGTTTAACAGTATTGATGGAATTATGGAAATAAATAAACTTTTTCATGGTATTCTAATAAAAAGGCCTGGAGCTGTATATGTGTATATATAATAATAATCATTTATATTTCATAAAAAAATATTATGAACAATATTTCTATATGTCGGTTGCACATATCGGTTATCGGCCTCCCATTTCCATAAATATCGGTATCGGTATCAGCCCTGAAAAAACCATATCGGTCGGGCCCTACATGAGTAGCCTGACAAGCCAGACCATTCATTTTAAATTACTTTGTAATTCACGAAACGTCTGATTACACTTCCTTGGGGAGGGCTTTCAGTCGACCACCAGGCTGACGGTGTAAGCAGCCAATAAGCGAACGCACTTGGGAGCATAATACCATACGTCATGAACGTCAGCTGTCAGCGATTGGTCAGAGCTCGTTTCAAACCAGAGCTGAGTTCACTCCTCCCACCCAAGTGCTCCAAGTCATCGAGGATTCAGACCAAAAATGAATTCAGAAGTAATGGATGTGGTTTGGCAAAGCCAGGCTACTGCATGAGGGCTCGTGTTTGTGAAAAGAAGCACCATTTCCTGTAACTTAATCGACTTGACTACCAAGATCCAAACGAACAAGAATGCATCTAGTTAGATTCTAGTATGACAATAACAAGAATACATCTACAGTAGTATACAAATGCTGTTGTTGTCCTAATGATGGTAGCAATACTGATGATGAATGGCAATTTGATGTGGTGATGTGGTTATCTGCATAGGTTATGACATGGCACATAGTGGTGTCAACAATAATCGATTCAGCAATGCATCGCAATGCGGGGCAGGACAATTCAATAATCGATTCGGCAAATGCCATAATCGATGTGGCATATCCTTCCAAGTTTCAATTACTTCCATGGGCGTTTCTGAAACTTAAAATTAAATTAAAGCACTTCAAACCATTGAAAACGGCAGGACTGATGCACACAACAGCCAATAAAATGTTGTTCAGTATCTGACTGCTTGTAGTGCCTCATGACTGATAAAAAAATGTCTTGCTTTCATTAGAAATGTAATGCATCACAATGCATCGTAGAATCGGATTGAATCGATTTGAATCGAATCGTTACCTCCTGAATCGCAATCGAATCATAAGGGCAATACCAATACACACCACTACTGGCACTCACCATGAGAGGGCCACTCACCATGGCCACTGGAGGTGTACAGTACTATGCTGTAGTGATACTGACTGTTACGGTAGTAGTAACAGCACTGACATTATGTCTGCAGGTTATGACGGTGACGTGGCGAGGGAGCAGACCACTTAATACGGCGTCAGCATTACTGACATGATGTTATAATAGTAACAGTACTGACATTATGTTATGTAGGTAGTAACAGTACTGATGTTATTTGTACAGGTTATGACAGTGACGTGGCAAGGGAGCGGACCACTGACTACACCACTAAAGTGTACGCCGTCAGCATCCGGGAGATGAGCGGCACCAAGCCACACCTGCAGACCAAGGAGGTCCTGGTGGACGAGAGGTGACTATGTCCTGAGTTATGCTAGACCCAGCCACTATGGACCTTGCGCATATAAGGATCCTGCTCCTAACCTACGTTGACCTTATGACTCTACAATCTCTATCTATCTCTTCTTCCTCTGCCTTCCTGCTATTTCTGCCTCTCCTCTGTACCTCTCCTTTTAAATCCATCTCTAACAATTATGTTTTTTTCCCATTTGTTAAGCACTTTGAGTTACATGCCTTGTATGATACAGTGCTATACAAATACAATTATTATTATTTATTATTATTATTATTATTATTAAAGATTTGTAGGCTGTTTTTCGACAACGTCGACAGAAGTAATTGTATGGAGTCGTGACTGAAGAGACAAAAGCAATTTGGGCGAAGAGGCGATTTGAGCTTCAATTTGTAGTTGAACTTAGATGAATATTGTGCTAGTTAGGAATTGTGTAGTTTGGCGAAAGCTGCCAATTGGAATGTTGGAATGCTTGCATTCTGCTGTTAATGGACATACTCTGTTGCTATCGCTCGTGTCGCTCTCGCTATGAACACATTTCCACTGACTATCTGTAGCTTTGGTCTCTTCTGGTGTGTTCGCCGGGGTAAAAGACTCAATACTGTATGTGTCTGACATGCCCCTTTATCGTCTCTTTAGACCCCCGGTGAGCAGGGCGGCCCCACTACCAGACAAACTCCTCAAGAACAACGTCACCAAGAAGAAGAAACAGGTGGAGGTGAGTCTGAACAATCAACCAGTTAATCAATTAACAAATCAGTTGTTTAAAGTAGGAGGGCTTTTTCTAGCCTGATTATCATCAACGTTCAGATCTCTTCTAGACTTGGTCTGACCAAGAGCATATCAATTAACGTTTCCCAAACGGCATGGTTGACCTGCCTGCCTTGGTTTGCTTACGGTTGTTTGTATCGACAAAGTGGGAGGAGTTCCCGTATTTGCAGGAACTCAGAAAGTACTTGCATTGCTCTTGACCTGATTAGTTGCAACGCTGAAAGTGTTGCGTCACTACGAGGGCACTGCCTGGCTAGGCTTTTTTCGGCCTTTATTATGACAGGACAGTGTGAGAGGAGACCGAAAATGAGCTGGAGAGAGATGTGGGGTAGGGCTGGGAAATGACCCTGGCTAGACTGGAACCGGGGTCCCCATGGGCATGCAAGTCCAAATGTGGGGGGCATAGCGTTCTGTGCCACAGCACTTCCTAAAATAGAATTTTTAACTTCAACTCATTTCGCCTCATGAAGTGATTTCAGTGACATCAGCACATTCACCTCCTTCCTCATACCATTTGGTTGCACCTGGGGCCTGGTGTGTGCGTGCGTGCGTGCGTGCGTGGGCTCCAGTGGTGGTTGGGTTTGTGGTGAGGTCTGTGGTGTGGGTGGTTTGGGGGTTGTTTGTTGTGTTAGTGGTGAGTCACAGGGCATCCCTGCAACCAGACACTTCTGACAAGCTCCTGTTCCTGTCAATAAAACACCTGCTCTTGAAGAGAGAGACAGACAGGGAGACAGACAGACAGACAGACAGACAGACAGAGAGAGAGAGAGAGAGACCTGTAGCCTGAGTCTGTTCACACTTACTGTGACGCAGCGGAACATTTCGCGACCAAGTCAGACAGGCCTAGCTGCCTATCTCTTTTACTTCACTTCTCTTCCTAGATAGGTACAGTATATCACATACGTGAGTACACCCCTCGCATTTTTGCAGATTTGTGAGAACATCTTTTCATAGGAGAGCATTAAAGAAATTTCACTTTGACTAGTGACCTTTTAACAACATATATGACCACTTAATTTTTTTGTTCACTCAGAAAAAAACAAAATACAGCCATTAATGTCTGAACATTGCCCACAAAAGTGATTTCACCCCAGATTAAAATCCGGTACAGAAGGGGCAGTGTTGGCTCGAATTGTCTCGAAATGAAAAGGGATTAAAAGGGAGGTCATCGGTGTGCGTTTCAACCTTTCTTTACATTGAACTTTGACATTTTTGGACAAATAAGGACAAATAAACTATCTATCTATCTATCTATCTATCTATCTATCTATCTATCTATCTATCTATCTATCTATCTATCTATCTATCTATCTATGTAATGTAATGTGTTGTTGTGGTAGGAGCTGCAGTTGGACCATGTGTTTGGGTACCGGGGTTTCGATGGCCGGAACAACCTGCACTACCTCAACGACGGCTCCGACATCATCTTCCACACCGCCGCCGCAGCCATCATACAGAGCCTGTCAGCAGGTACATTTACGCACACACACACGCACACACACACACACACACACACACACACACACACACACACACACACACACACACACACACACACACACACACAGTCATCAGAGCCTGTTAACAGGTTCGTTAATACACACACACAATCACACTCACACAATCACACTCTCACTCACTCACACACACACACACACACACACACACACACACACACACACACACACACACACACACACACACAATGTTACCACTGCCATCATACAAAGCCTGTCAGCAGATAGGCCGATACACACATATGCATGTGCCTGCAATTTTTTATTATTATTATTTTCAATCAAAATGGTGGTTAAAAAAATCAAAGTGGTGTTACATTTCCAGTGTCCCTGTACTTGTTTATAATGTTTGCCACTTATGTTTCCATCTGTATATTGTTTTTGATGTGTATGTGGCACCCCCTTGTGGCTGTAAGTAGAATGACAATACAGTATCTGTGATGATGTGTGGCACTGGCTAACCATTCAAAATAAAGGCCCTCTCACAATGCTTGCACTCTCTCTCTCTCTCTCTCTCTCTCTCTCTCTCTCTCTCTCTCTCTCAATCTCTCTATCTCTTTCTCTCTATCTCTTTCTCTCTCTCTCTCTCTCTCTCTCTCTCTCTCTCTCTCTCTCTCTCTCTCTATCTCTCTCTCTCTCTCTCTCTCTCTATCTCTTTCTCTCTCTCTCTCTCTCTCTCTCTCTCTCTCTCTCTCTCTCTCTCTCTCTCTCTCTCTCTCTCTGCAGGAACACAAACGTTCTATTTGGAGCACACAGACGACATCCTGTGTCTCACTGTCAATCAACATCCGAAATACCAAAACGTCATCGCCACCGGCCAAATAGGTATGGCTGCCGTGTTTGTGTGTGTGTGCGCGCATGTTTGTGCGTGTGTATGACCACTGCATGGGTTGTATCAGTACTTTGGCCTAATGGCAAAACATCACACACAGTCATTGACCATATGCTTACTTTAAAGCCACATTAGCAGTTTCTCTGTTTACCACTTTTCTGCACTGCTAACATTATTTAAACATTTTTGGCAAGCTCTTAGTTTTTGGTTTGTTTTTTTAATCCAAGATATGGTTCAGAGACGACTTACTTTAAGCTTGCTTTATGGCTCGGCCTAAGAGAATAGGGTTGCCAAGCACAGTTGAACCAGAATGGAGTTCTGGATAAATTCTGGATAAAGTTTAACCCCTGAAGACAGGGCCCCTGTTATAACTTAACTGTTACCATAGTGGTAAAAGCCAGGTCATAATATAGTATTACTAAAGGCCCTGTGCACTGTTATAGCGGTGTAGTACTTCAGTTTTTTTCAGTGACTATAGCAACGTTCCAGTGGTGGAACGGTGTTTGTTAAAGTGATACTGTCCCATTTTTGGAAATAAGCTTATTTTACACCGCCCCTTGAGTTAAATAATAGTGTTTCATCATTCTCCTGTACTTTCAACCGTTCTCTGAAAATTTTACCTCCAAGCTAGCAGTTAACATTGAGTCCTATGAGACCTCTTAGCCGCCAGCTGGTCTCATAGGACTCAATGTTAACTGCTAGCTTGGAGGTAAAATTTGCACTGCCCTACTCAGAGAACGGTTTAAAGTACAGGAGAATGATGAAACACTATTATTTAACTCAAGGGGCGGTGTAAAATAAGCTTTTTTTTTCCAAAGATGGGAAAGTGTCACTTTAAGGCAGTGGTTCCCAACCTTTTTCTTAAGGGACCCATGTTTTTACTATTGTAAGCTTTGGTGACCCAACCACGCGAGCGCCTGCACGAGACGGAGTCACAAGATGCCCTCTGTTTCCTGCGAAGACTAATTTTAGTTATTTTATTCCTCAATTCGTCTTTGGTCAAATATAGAATAAATGTTTAATGTAGCACTTACAATTTGTTGCTTCTATGCATTTATTAGTTAAATGCTTTGTCTTTTCTTCAACATGGGCTATATATATTTAAAATTAAACCCCTTAAAATCAAGAGGGCTCCGCGACCCCCTGTGGATCTTTGGCGACCCATAAGGTGGGTCCCGACCCATAGGTTGGGAACCACTGCCTATGAATCGGCCTGCAGTCTCTGCACCTTATCTCCTCCATGTATGCACATGTCTGTTATGAACACCACATGACTCGCAACCTCCTGGTTTGCATGCCTATTTGCTTGTTTTTTTGCACAGTGCTGTTAACTTCACATTTGTGTTGCTTTGTTTTAACGAGCTGGCTGAATCAATGCTTATTATTATTATTTTCTTTCTTTCTGTCTGTTTATGTGCCCCATCCATCCATCCATTCATCCATCCACCCCTCCATCCATCCATCCATCGTGCCATTCCTACATCCTCCAACTTTTCATCCCTCTTATCACTCCATCCGTCCTCTCCTCTATCCCCCCCATCACTCCCTATCTATCGTCATGGCTCCACTTCCTGCTTGCCCCCATCCCAGGCGATGTGAATGACCTGCCAGGTAAGACGATGGTGCCTGAGTGTATGTCTGCTTTCTTTTCCGTTGTTGTCCGTGCCTGGCTAACTGAGTTAGAATGAGTTGTGAGATTATGGTGCTCTTGTGTCTGAGGATGAGGGAGCTAGGAAGAAGAGCAAAAATAGCAGTATGATAGGGGTAGAGGTGAAATGAAAATGTATGGCCGAAACCGAAACCGAATAATAATTAATCACTTGGCCGAATACCGAAACCGAAACCGAAACCAAATATTACAATTCAGTTAAAATGTATCAAAAGTTAGGTTTTTCACTATTTTTAAATATTGCTTAAATGTAGATCTTACAAAATATTTAGACATGTTTTTGAAAGAAAATAAATGTGTATTTGAAGTCTTCAAATGTTAGAGTAGGACTGAAATTAGTGTAATTAATGCCTATTTTCAATTCATTTTCTATTCGGCCTCCGATTCGGTCACTCAATTGGCTTTCGGCCGAAAACCAAAAGAGTCTTTTTTTGCGTTTTCGGCCGAATATTTTCTGCGGCCGAATTTTCGGGGCACCTCTAGATAGGGGTATACCAGTGTTTCTCAAACTTTTTCAGACTGAGGCCCACTTTGTCCCCCCCAAAAATTATCGGGGAATTGGCAGTTGGTGGATGCTAATTTGACACTGCTAATTTTTATGCAGATCACTTGCTTTTTATTCACATTATAAGCCTGTCTTATTGT
>NC_085857.1:11055530-11063030 GCF_034702125.1 Engraulis encrasicolus | reverse complement strand
CTACGTGCCGTCCTTACATGCCTCCGATAGAGGCGCATCTCACTAGATTAGGAAGTGGTGTCCATAGCAACGAACCAAGCGCAGTGGTTAATCTACTTTCTCTCGAAGCCTTAGATAAACATATTAATAATAAATTAATACTGCAATGCTGGCAACCGGGTGATAAGTGGAATAACGGCCGACGAGGTGTCCCAATATCAAGGGAAAATAAACTTGGCGAAGCGAAGAGCCCTTCGCCTGCGCTGTTGGGCTGTTAGAACGCTCCACCTCGTCCATTATTTCCCTTGATATCGGCACACCTTGTCGGCTGTTATTCCTTACATATCATACTAATTGTAATTACATCTGTCAGAGTACTTTTAGTTTTACTTTCTTTTACTTCTACTTTCTACAACTCTGGTCATATTGCTGTATGAAGATGTCAATACGTAGACGCACTTACAGCCCCTACACTGTGTAAATGTGAAATCGTTACACAAATCCCGCACACTGACCATAACAGCGTTTCTTCAAGTAAGTTCTAGTTCATCGTTGCATGTGGAACTGACAAGATGTGCAGGATTTGTTCTAGTCTTTTGACTCATCACAACACTATGCCCTTTCAACCCCAACCCCCTCATCCCCTTCAGATGAGGAGAGTTGATCTCCTAAACTAAGCCTGGGGGGTGTGCTGTGGTACACTATGCTACGCTAAGACCCATACCCTGTGCAGCCTACATTGCCCGTAGGGACCTAGGATCGAATCCAGCCTGGCTCACTTCCCAACCCCACCTCATCTCTCTCCCTCTTCACTGTCCTATTGAGAAAAGGTATAATAAGCAAAAAAAGAAAATTTCACTCAACCAATCAACCAATCAATCAATCAATCAACCAATCAATCAATCAATCAATAAATCAATCAATCAATCAATCAATCAAGCTTCCACTTGTATCTGAGCAGCTGTGGTGAACCTCTTCTCCCCTGACACATAGGATGGCCATCTGTCCAGACTTTTTCCAGACAGCCCCGCCCCTTTGCTGCAACATCCCATGCCTTGCGGACGTCCCGCCTCCGTGGAGAAAACAGTTACAGTCAGTTTTCCCACTGACAGCCTACTAGGCGCAAAAACGTTTTCTCCATTCACCATCCAACTTAAAAATGAGAAAAGGCCTTTGAAATGCACTTGCCTGAGATACTGAATAAAACTTCTACCAATAATGTGTTGCCTCGCATCTCGAGGACACAAGCACAAGGCGAGGACGGGATCGGCCAGACAAAAAGACAGACGCACGGATGTCATAAAAGGGTCATTAAGATGGGATAGGTCAGGTGGTCACCCTAGTGACTCATCAGATTGTTGAAGATGGGAACAGGGAGGGTAGTATTGTATAATGTGTTTTCTCTCGTCACCCTCCACAGGGTAAGATCCTGGTGGGCACCAAGGACGGCGAGATCATCGAGGTGGGGGAGAAGAACGCGGCGTCCAACACCATGATCAACGGGCACACGCAGGGCCGCATCTGGGGGCTCGCCACGCACCCCACCAAAGACGTCTTCATCTCCGCCAGCGACGACGGATCCATACGCATGTGGGACCTGGTGGACAAGGTGAGAGAGAGAAGGAGAGAGAGAATGAGAGAGAGACACTCTTCAACTCACCTAGTGGTGATGAATTGATACGTGTTTACAACAGACCCCAACTGCACTATGTCCCCTGAAAATATAACTTGATCGCATTGCAAATGTAATTTCTAACATTTCTTTACAAAATATGTCATATTTCTTGTGAAACTGCATGACATAAAAATGATGTCAGGGGCCAGGGGCAGACAGCCTCAAGGGCCGTAAACTGGCCTCGAGACATCGGTTCCCCACACCTGCATTAAGCGAACCACAGAGCACACTGAGCCGCATCATAGCTCATTACATCATTTTAACTTTTGACTTTTGACTTCTGACATTCACTCTGCTCGCTCATTTTGCTTCGAAAAAATGAAAGAGATATGGAGAGACTGTGTGAGACCCAGGCTAGGGAATCTGAGAGGGTGGTACAGGTCATCAGAGGAGAGAGAGGAATAGGGTCATCTAAGGACGGGGGATTCGAAGACTGTTTACACGGGGAGGGGGAGAGAGAGAGAGAGAGAGAGAGAGAGAGAGAGAGAGAGAGAGAGAGAGAGAGAGAGAGAGAGAGAGAGAGAGAAAACATGGAAGAGATATATCATCTCATCACGTCAGAACTGTAGATGCCCTTTGGATGGGAAGGGAGGGGGGGGGGTGTAACATCACGCTCCAAAATCACCAAGCGAGCTCAGCTCAGCCTACTCGCTTACAACTTAGCAGCTCCTGGAGAAATACTGTAACTGGATCTAGTGCAGTGTTTCTCAACTGGTGGGTCGCGACCCAAAAGTGGGTCGCAGAGGGGTCATGGGTGGGTCGCAGAGCCGTGGTGCAAAAAAATCGTAATTCATTGATTAACTAAAAAAAAAAAAAAACTTTTCCTGCAACAATTTACCACTTTTATTTTGATAGGCGATTGAACTGGTGTCATCTGTCGTCATAGATTAAATCAGAATGTTTTTGCTAGATAGTAGCATGCAACCAGTCATGCGAGTGTTGCTAAAAAAATGGATCGCGACCGAATGAGAGTGGAAAATGGTGGGTCCCAAGACTGTTCCAGTTGAGAACCACTGATCTAGTGGACGACTCCTCCGCTTCTGTACGACAGCAGTCAGTCACAGGACAGTCAGATACAGTATCTGGACTCAATATGTTGTCATGAGTTTCCTTGATAAATCCACTCAAATGACCAGATGCATGGGAACCAAAAACATAAAATTATCATTTCTGTATATTTTGTTTATTGTGTAAATCATAACAATCCACCAAACTTCGGTCAAAGACGGTATCCCAGCTCGATATTTTGTCACAGGTGGATCTTTGATTAAACAAACAGCTTCAGACGGATACAGTATATAAGAATCACAATTCGATATTCTGTCATGGGTGCATCCTTGATTAATACACAGCCACATGTGACATGTTAGATCCAAATGGCGACAAAATGGCGACTCCAGACACTGTGATTAATCCACAGGGTGAGAGCTGTGTGCTGTACAGATGGCCTGCCAAGTCGTGGATGGTGGCGACAAAATTCGGAGACGGGCCAAACAAGTGTGCGGTCATAAGGGCAAGTGGGGGGAGGGGTGGAGTTGGGGTCATTCGGGGCCGTTGGATGTAGAGCTGCTGGGGTAGTCGGTAGAGAGAACTGTAGACCTGGTGCTGGACGGGGTGGTTGAGGAGTGGGGGGTTGTTGGCTCGCATCCTGGGGTAGTTGGTAGGGGGTGGTGGGAGTGAGAACTGGAGGTGTTAAATGACATCAGATCTCATCCAAATCCCCCTGCGTTGCCTCGCTTCAACTCGCCTCTTTTCACCTCTCCTCTCCTCTCCTCTCCTCTCCTCTCCTCTCCTCTCCTCTCCTCTCCTCTCCCCTCCTCTCCCCTCCTCTCCTCTCCTATACACTCCTCTCCTCTCCTCTCCTATACACTCCTCTCCTCTCCTCTACACTCCTCTCCTCTTCTCTCCTCTCCTCTACACTCCTCTACGCTCCTCTCCTCTCCTCTACACTCCTCTCCTCTCCTCTACACTCCTCTCCTCTCCTCTACTCTACACTCCTCTCCTCTCCTCTACACTCCTCTACACTCCTCTCCTCTCTTCTCCTCTTCTCTCCTCTCCTCTCCTCTCCTCTCTACTCCTCTCAGCCCCTCTCCTCTCCTCTCCTCTCCTCTCCTCTCCTCTCCTCTCCTCTCTACTCCTCTCAGCCCCTCTCCTCTCCTCTCCTCTCCTCTTCTCTCCTCTCCTCTCCTCTCCTCTCCTCTTCTCTTCCCTCCACTCCTCTCCTCTCCTCTCCTCTTCCCTCCTCTCTTCTTCTCTCCTCTCCTCTCCTCTCCACTCCTCTCCTCTCCTCTCCTCGCTCTACCTCATGACGTAACAGGCACCATTTAGAGGGGCCGAGTCTAACCAGGAAACCAGGTGTCCATATACGGTCGCAAGACCTTGAGGAGCCCACGAATGGGCAGTGGTGTGTGTGTGCGTACGTGTGTGCGTGTGTGAGAGAGAGAGAGAGAGAGAGTGTGTGTGTGTGTGTGTGAGAGAGAGAGAGAGAGAGAGAGAGAGAGAGAGAGAGAGAGAGCGTGCGTGCGTGCGTGTGCGTGCGTGTGAGAGAGAGAGAGAGTGTGTGTGTGCGTGCCGTGTGTGCGTGCATGTGTGCGTGTGTGCTTGTGAGAGAGAGAGAGAGAGAGAGAGTGTGTGTGTGTGTGTGTGTGTGAGAGAGAG
This sequence comes from Engraulis encrasicolus, assembly GCF_034702125.1. Classification (NCBI taxonomy): domain Eukaryota; kingdom Metazoa; phylum Chordata; class Actinopteri; order Clupeiformes; family Engraulidae; genus Engraulis; species Engraulis encrasicolus. The sequence goes on along the minus strand of NC_085857.1, from coordinate 11,058,718 downwards.
AGAGAGAGTGTGTGTGTGCGTGCGTGCGTGTGAGAGAGAGAGAGAGAGTGTGTGTGTGCGTGCGTGCGTGCGTGCGTGCGTGCGTGCGTGTGTGTGTGTGTGAATGTGTTTGTGTGCGTTCGTGCGTGCGTGCGTGCGTGTGTGTGTGTGTGTGTGTGTGAGAGAGAGAGAGAGAGAGTGTGCGCGTGCGCGTGCGCGTGTGGAGGAGGGGGTTGCTAGTGACTATTTGATCCTCTGCAGCACATCAGATTGTAACTTCAGTCAACTAAGTAGAAAGTATTTCTACAATGCTTCTCCCACACTGAACACTCACAAGGTTCCACACAGGAGCAGGACTAGGAGGTTAATACATTAAAATTAAAGAAATATTAACACAAATATATTAAACAAATATTAAAGCTAAACTAAAAAACTAATCAAGAGACAAAGACATACAAACTACTGAGGTATAAAGCCACATGCTTTGTTAAAAGAGTGAACCTCTTGTTGCCTTTTTACTGTAAAGCAGTCCACATTAAGCACTAAGCTAATGTCAACAACAACAACAGGGAGTGAAGGCGACTGGCCACCTCTATTTATGAGCTGGAAGAAGCCATCAAGGGAAGAAAATAGCGGGTGAAGAAAATAGCGGGTGTATTTGTGTTTGTGCGTGTGATGGATGTTGTAGGCTGAGGACACACGTGTTATTTACTTTCCAAACATCTCATTTCCGCTCATGGCCATGCTTCCCAAAATTAAATTGGCACATTCATTTAAACTGTATTGAGTTAATGGAGCATACTTATGTTGAACCTTGAAATAGTGTTACCAATATATTTTCAGTAGTTTGTAACAGCTAATTCGACTGGGGGAGAGGTAATGAAAAAAGGAGGCGCACACAAGGCTTGTGTGAAAAATGTATATTGTAGCCGAAAATTTGCAACAAAAGTCAGAGGTTAAAATTGGAGCAACAGACGTTTCGGACCTAGTCCATTCTCAATGTCTCAAGTGCGCCTCCTTTTTTCATTGCGTCAATTGATTACTACTTTCTGGGAGCGGACGCACCAAGTAATACACGGGTCAAAATTGTTGGCGCAGGCGCCGACTTTGCTGGTTTTTGTCATCAAAATGGAGGGGAAAAAACTAGATTACCTTCAACACCTCCCACAACCCAAGGAATAGAAAAATGCCAATAAAATGGAAGACAGACTTGAAATGCTCTTTTTTCTTATTTTAGGAAGGCATGCCTGACATGGTCTTTCAAACAATGAACCTGGCACCCCCTGCAATACAATGAACACCACATCATCAACACATACTTCTAATCTTTTCCAGCTTTTTATTTAATTTTCCTCCAGAAACCTTTCGTAAATATTGTCATATATTTTCAATAGTATATTTTCCAAAATAAAAAAAAATCTATTTTCAAACATACGACAAATACCACATCCGCAATACCACATATCAACATATTCTTCAAATGATTTTCAGTTGGGGGGGGGGGCACATTTGGGCTTGCATGCCCATGGGGACCCCGGTTTGAGTCCGGCCGCAGTCATTTCCCAGTCCTACCCCAAATCTCTCTCCATCTCATTTCCTTTCTCCTCTCACACTATCCTGTCATAATAAAGGCCCAAAACATACTTTAAATAAATAAATAAATAACAATTATTTTCGGTTTGTTTGGCTTTCTTCTCGATAACATTTGCCTGACTCTTGCCAGACCTGTGGTTCCACACACCTTTGTGAGCTCCTCTCCCTAGGTCTGGGAGGATTTGCTTTCAGAGAGCATGGTTTCAGTTGTCTTTGCCACCAAAACCATCCATCAAAACCATTTCTCGGTATGTGGTAAAGTCTTCAATACAGTGGTTGCATGACTCCTCAATGCAAGCCACCATTGTTGTTGAAATAAGAATCGCGTTGGCAAGTTCCAGGCAAGAAAGCTTCTCAAAGGAACCAGACTGCTGTGTGTCACTCATGGAGCCCCCTAGCGGAGCTGTGTGGAACTACACAGGTATGGTGAGAGGCAGGCTATATACAGTACATGGGTTTTTTGTTTTGTTTTCCCCTGGCTCACGTGGTTGGCTGCCAATATCTTGCCCCTCCTCACAACACCATGTTTATAAACAACAACAAAAAACATGTCTACCCACATTACATTACATCAATACATTACAAATCCACATTATTCAGTACATTATATTACATTACATGATATTATACTTAGCTCTAATACAAAGAGACTTACAGGGTATTGGTTTCAGTCCCTTGAACAGTCTGGGGTTAGCTGCCTTGCTCAAAGGCACTTCAGCCATGGATGGAGGTATAGGGAGAGGAAAGGGTGGGATTTGAACCTGCAACCCTCTGATCTTAAGTCCACCTCCCTAACCATTTGGCCACAGTTGCCTATATGTCCCCTCATTCCTTCCACAGGTGTATTGTAATGCATTTCCACACTCTTGTCGTCTTCTTTCTAGAAACTTTCGAACAAGGTGACGGCCTATAGCCCCAAACATACCACTTATTCACACATTGAAGTTTTGTATTTGTTTCTCCTTCCAGAAAAGCTCTGAACACTGTTAATCTGAACCACAACTAAAACATCAAACAACAAATACCACGTATCCAAGTCAAGTCAAGTCTGCTTTTATTGTCACTTTCTTCATATGCACAAGTCGTACAAGGAAAACGAAATTACATTTCTCTCTCCATACCATGACAAGACATAGACATACACAGGACTGACATTTTACAGACTGACAAAGTCAGAGGCGCATCTTGCCACCAGGCAAGGCAGGCAGCCACTTGGGGCCCCCAAGCCCTTAGATAGTGGATAACAGCCCACACTTTACCACAGTAGTGATTTTGGTTCAAATGTTCAATATTTAGCATTTTCACTTGGGGCCCAAACTGACCCTTGAATCGCCTCTGGACAAAGTGCAAGACACGTATTATTCAAACAGTTTTCCGTTTTGTTTGTTTTGTTTTCCAGAAACTGCTGAACAAGGTGAGTCTGGGCCACCCGGCCAAGTGCACCGCGTACAGCCCCAACGGGGAGATGGTGTCCATCGGCATGGAGAACGGAGAGTTCATCGTGCTGCTCGTCAACTCACTCACCGTGTGGGGCAAGAAGAGAGACCGCAGCGTGGCCATCCAGGACATCAGGTAGGATATACATACACACACACGCATGCACGCACGCACACACA